>NW_021889381.1:0-655 GCF_006229205.1 Suricata suricatta
AAAATGACTTTTAACAAAAACTATGCCTCAAACAAGAGGGGTATGTTTTTTGTTGTGAGAAAGCAAGCATATCCTCAAAGCCTTTATGGCCAAAAAATATAAAATATAGTAGTTTTTATTTTGTTTATTATTTGTTTCTTTGATCTTCTTTATTGAATAAAACTGATGGTTGAGTTTTCACTGTATCTTTAATGAAATAAATTGAAACTGGTTGCTGTTCAGCTTCTCTTGACTATGAATAGAATTGATCTTTTTAAATTAGAGATGAGCACTTTCCTAGTACTTTAATTTCTATTGTCACTACTTAATTTTCAATTCCTTACTCCCCAAATGTTGTCAAAACCAAAATTACACAGCTCAATAGCACTGTGAAATCATGTTAACATCTTATTTAAAAAATTACCAAAAAAGCACCTTTTCAGGTGTCTATCTTCAGGCTGTTCTAAATCTGAATAATTATTTTATTTATTATTTTTAAATGTTTAATTATATATTTCTTTGAGAGAGAAAGAGAGAAACTGAGAGAGAAAGCGAAGAGGGGAAAAGAGAGAGGGAGGGAGAGAATCTAAAGCAGGCTCCATGCTTAGCACAGAGCCCTACACAGGGCTTGATCTCACGACCCCAAGATCACAACCTGAGCTAATATCAAGAGTCA
>NW_021889382.1:0-655 GCF_006229205.1 Suricata suricatta
GAACGCACGGACCACACGACAGGAGGGAGCCTGGGGGGACTCTTGGTTTTGGTTCACGTCATGATCTCAATGTTCCTGACTTCTAGCCCCACACTGGCCTCTGTGCTGACGCTGCGGAGCCTGTTTCAGATTCTCTCTCTCTCTTTGCTCCTCCCCTGCTCGTGCTCTCTCTCTCAAAATAAATAAACTTAAAAAAAAAAAAACAAAAAACGGAGAGCAGCCAGACTCAGGACGGGTTCACAAACAGCACGTGGCAGTGCCGGGTCCACACGGCCGGCCTCTCCACCAGCCACGTGTGGGGCTCAATTCCTCACAATTCCAGTGCCCCTGGACTTGCACCCGTTTTCCTGTGTCTTCCCAGAGGCAGAACTGTGAGGCACAAGCACCACTGTACTTCAAAGCACCTGTAAAACTTCTTGAAAGGGTCTTGTGTCTCCGTATTGCCTGTGTCTGGACCTCTAAGATTTAATGTTTCTACGGACCATGTGTGGGAGGAAGGAGCCCAGGGTCTACATTCCAACACATCTGACGAACACTCAGACTACAGCTTGCCTACCTACGGAAACCCCAAAGCCAACCTCTGAAATGGACTCTGCCGATTAATCACCACCCAAAGGACATGAAAGCGCTGAAAGACGTAACAGAAAACCAAACC
>NW_021889383.1:0-655 GCF_006229205.1 Suricata suricatta
CCCCTGTAAGGCGGAGAGATGCGGCCGGAGAGGATGACCTGCTTCCAAAGAGCCAGCAGAAGGTGGCCAGGGCAAATGACGTGTTTCCAGCAGCAGCCGGCAGTTGGGCGCTCCTCTCCCCGAGCCTGCCAAACCGGTCAAAAGATCTGTCAGAAAACCTTCCCATCCTCGAGGAACTAAAGGTGAAGTATGACAGAGATCAGGAGCCGAAGAACAGCTCTCTGTGGCCAGTTGGGTGTGGACCTCGCCAGAACGCTCAGATTTCCGTCTGAGAGCCTAGAACACTGGTGGCCAACAGGGAACATCCTGGAAACAGTTCTGTGAAGGGAGGGAGGGAGGGAGGAAACTATCCCTACCATGGGACTACGTTTGAGAGAACCAGGAACACGAGGCCTGAAATGGCTACAAGTCCAGAAGTGTCTCTTCGCCCGCAGGTCTGTCATCCAGCTCCACGTCCTGCATGATGCCCGTGTGGAGGACCCCAGCCTGTGACGGTCTCTCCTGTCCCCTGCTCTGGACCAGGATGCACCTGTCGCTCCACTAGATCAGTGTCTCCCCTCCCCTAGGTCTTGCATGAGTCACACCCAGGCTTCATCAAGACTGGGGACCCCGGACCGCGCCCCTAGGTGGGTGTTACTGCATCACACAGCGCCCC
>NW_021889384.1:0-655 GCF_006229205.1 Suricata suricatta
TCCCTGCCGAATCCCATCCTTCCCTCTGCCCCAGCAGCCGGCTTTGTGAATGAAAGACCCAGAAAGGCCTGGGCTGATTTGGTTGCACAAATGAGGGGCGCGTGACTTCAGGGAATTAAATGCAAATGGAACTCCACTTGCAAATTTGATCATTTTCATGGAATATGGTTGTTAGAGGCCAAGGGATAGAGCCCAACTGAAGCTCCCTTCCTATGCTCCCATTTTCACCTTACAGAGAGCCAGCCTGAGATCCAGTGAGTACGCCCAGCACACCCAGCCCCTCTGGGAGTCACTGCACTCTCCACTCACTCAGATTCCCTTAGTCTGCCGGGCCTGGGCTGGGTCTGGGAGGGAGCCCAGAGAAGTAGAGGACACACCAAGGTCACCTGTAGGGCTGACGACAGGGCAGCCAGCCTTGCCCATGTGTCTGCCCAGAGGCTGGCCACAGCCCAGGCATCAGGTGTCTTGGGCACAGTGCCCGGCTCTGGCACACTGGGGATCTGGGTGCCTTTGCCAACTTCCCCAACCTCTCCGGGTTTGTGGGCCCCACCTGGGGACCTGGAAGGGACCCAGAGTACTGGGGCTGACTTGGCAAGATTCAATGCCTAGGCTTTGGGCCACAATGACAGGATATCCCCAGGGAGCTGGGCTGGTT
>NW_021889385.1:0-655 GCF_006229205.1 Suricata suricatta
GTAGACTTTGGTGATGGTTTGATGGGTGGTCTAGAATGCAACAAGAGAAACAAAAAGCCTGACAAACTTTTTATGTGTATTTGTGTACACTGAGTCCATCCTGTTTGTGGTTGGGGCTCTATCTGAAAATCATGAAAACTCTGAGGGCGTCGGCGCACGATAGTCACTATTCTAAGAATATTGTGAGGTTTGTTTGTGGCAGCGCCAAGGTGATACTGCAGTTCAAGTGGGACCAAGCGCTTACAAGTGGATCAAAGTCTGTTAACTTTGGAAAATAATGTGATCAGTTATGACAGGTTGGAGGGGATATTTAACTTGTTGCAGTTAAGTAAGGGTCAGTAGTGAGGTCTACTTTACTTGAGCATATTGTTTTGAAATACGGTATATAGGAAGAAGGAAACTATAAAAGTCTTTGCTCGGAAGCCATAATTACATCACCTCAGTCTGATGCCATGAAGTCTAACAGCAATATAATTAGTATAATCATGTTGATCACGGTGGTGATATTAAGGGCTAGATTTCTGGGAATGTAAACAGTTGACATGCAACACAATATATAAATGGAAGAACAGCATCTAGACATCGATAATATGGAAAAAGAGCTATTAGATAAAAAATACATCATTTCTAGCAGAAAAGAGGCAAATTTGATTTG
>NW_021889386.1:0-655 GCF_006229205.1 Suricata suricatta
TGCTCCTATGCCTCAGCACTTCTTTATCCCTTGGGTAAATCCCTAGCAGTGCTATTGCTGGGTCATAGGGGAGTTCTATGGATAGTTTTTTTTTTCAAGTTTGTTTATTTATTTTGAGAAAGAGAGCGTGTGTGTGAGCCAGGCAGAGGCAGAGAGAGAGAGGGAGATGGAGAATCCCAAGCAGATTCAATACTGTCAGCACAGAGCTAGCATGGGGCTCAGTGTTATGAATCATTAGGTCATGACCAGAGCTGAAATCAGGGGTTACTCACTTAACAACTGAGCTATCCAGACATTCAAGATTTCATTTTTTTAGATCACTGAGTAATATCCTATTGTATGTATGTATGTATGTATGTATATACATATATATACATTATATATACAAACTACATTTTTTTTGAATGTTTATTCATTTTGAGAAACAGAGAAAGACAGAACATGAGTGGGAGGGGACAGAGAAAGGGAGACACAGAATCCCTAGCAGGCTCCAGACTCTGAGCTGTCAACACAGAGTTTGATGCAGGGCTCAAACCCATGAACCATGAGACCATGACCTGAACTGCAATCAGATGCTCAACTGATTGAGCCACCCAGGTGCTCCCATATCTTCTTTATCCATTCATCAGTCAGTGGACATTTTGACTCTTTCCAT
>NW_021889387.1:0-655 GCF_006229205.1 Suricata suricatta
ACAAGGATGAAGGAGAAATATGGTCTTCGAACTTTTTTTGTGGCCAATCGATCCTCATTTTGAAAGACCAGAAGTAAATGTGTTATTAGTTGCTCATTCTTCTATGCATCTTATATAGCTCCCAAATTGGGTGGGAGAATAGGATAAGAGTTACTGAAGACAATGTGTTACCTGTGAACTTAATCTCTAATCACAGATGTGATATTTGTGAGGAGTTTCTAAACCCTTAATGGCCTTTCTTGTCCAAGATTTCTGCACTTGAGTTAAAATGATCTGTTAATCTGAAGGCATCAAGGCATCTTCTTTTTCCTGATTCCCTAGATTGAATCTGTAGTTGGGCTGGGTCATGCTGCTTCTCATTGGCCTCTTGTTGCTACAGTTTGCCACCTCTAGAACTCTGGGGACGTATCCAGTTGAATTAGCTCTAATGCTAGCCCTTGTTGTGCTTTGATAAATATGTGGTGTCTCCTGATCACTCCTTGTATCCAGTCCTATTCAGTAACCAAGTCTGTCAATGACTGAAAAATAGTCACTTGCTGGCTAGGGTTTTCTCCCGGGATTCACATTCCAGATTTCTGTTGGAGCTCTTGGACATCTCAGGGTTTGAGGGGAGACCACATGCCTAAGGGCAATCTTGTTCTGAAGGCATGCAGTG
>NW_021889388.1:0-655 GCF_006229205.1 Suricata suricatta
GATATATAAAAAGTGTCTACAACTGAACACACACACAAAACAAAAACCTGACTTAAAGATGGGCAGAGGACTTATATAAACATTTTGTTTTATTCAAAAAAGACATACAGATGGTCAACAGACACATGAAAAGATGCTCAACATTACTAATCAAGAAAATGTAGATCAAAACCAGGTGTGATACTACCTCAGAAATAGCTAGTATTGAAAAGACAAAAAATAACAAATGTTGATGAGCATGTGGAGAAAAAGGAAACTTCACTCACTATTAGCAATGTACATTGGGGCAACTGCTATGGGTAACAGTATAGAAATTACTCAATTAAAAATAGAAATGACATATGATCCAATAATTACACTTCTGTCTTTTTTATCTGAAGAAAGCAAGATCAGTAATTTTAAAATATATATGTTCCCCTATGTTTATTAAAGCATTATTTACAATAGCCAAGATACAGAGGCAACCTAAATGTCCATCAACAGATGAATGGATAAAGAAGATGTTGTATATTTAGACAATGGAAATTTACTCTGGCATAAGAGAATGAAATCTTGCCATTTGTGACAACATGGATGGATCTAGAGGGTAATATTCTAGGAGAAATATATTAGACAGAAAGAAAATATATTAGAAAGAAAAATAAATTTCACTTAT
>NW_021889389.1:0-655 GCF_006229205.1 Suricata suricatta
AAAAAAAAAGCCATCAAATTATAAGGGAAGAGAGAAAGAGAAGAAGAAAAGAACAGAGAACTAGAAAACAATTAGATAACAATTAACAAAATGTCAATAAGTGCAGACCTATCAATAATTACTTTAAATGTAAATGGACTAAGTGCTCCAATCGAAAGACATAGGGTGACTAAGTGGATTTGAAAAACTCGAAACTTCTGTATGCTAACTTACAAGAGACTCACTTCAGATCTAAAGACCCATATAAACCGAAAGCAAAGGAACTGAAAAAGATATTCTATGCAGTGAAAAAAAGTTGGATAGCAATACTTATATTAGACAAAATAGACTTTAAAGCATAAACTTTAATAACAATCAGCAAAGGTGTGCGTGGGTGGCTCAGTCGGTTAAGCATCTGACTTTGGCTCAGGTCATGATCTCGGTTGTGGGTTCGAGCCCTGCCTTGACAGCTCAGAGCCTGGAGCCTGCTTCCGATTCTGTACCTCCCTCTCTCTCTGACCCTCCCCTGCTCACGCTATCTCTCTCTGTCTTTCAAAAATAAATAAAAAAAACATTAAAAACATTTAAAAAATAAAAAATAAAAATCAACAGGGAATTATGTGATGTTAAAAACATCAATTCAACAAGAGAATATAGCAATTGTAAATATTTAGGC
>NW_021889390.1:0-655 GCF_006229205.1 Suricata suricatta
CAAGAATAGTTTTTATCTGCCTAATGATCTCTTATAATTACCCATTTAATTTAAATCACAGAGCAACATACATACAGCAACTCATAGAATCTAGCATAATGTCTATGGCTCAAAAAAAATCAGTTGAATAATTGTAAAAGTGAAGAAATAAATAGTTGCTATTTGAGTTAACAAATACTAAATATAGCATGGTATATAGCAGTGCCTGATACAGCACTGAAAACATATTTTTTAATTTTCCTCTTTTTTCTTCCTTTTCTTACAATGTCCGCAAGACTTCAAGTTAAAAATAGGATTTTGTATGCATGATAGTTTACTAAATTTGAGATTAATGAACACTTCTGGACAAACTATATTTTGTTGAATGTCTCTTCAGTGCATGCTTTACTTTCACATGAACTGCCCTTACATTACATGTTTGCATGTAAAAGAAACAGTGATTTATCAAATCCCCACTCCATGAAGAACATCTTTTTGAGTGCCATGAGCACTCGTAGTACAGGGAAGATCAAGTTTCTCTCAAAAAGAATAATATTTTAGAGGAAGCAAAACAAGCTTGGTCCTTAAATATACCAACAAAAGAAAAATATAACAAAATATGGCTTTGTGGTCCCAAAAGGAAAATCAGGACAACTGAAGTGTCTGGAACCAGATG
>NW_021889391.1:0-1428 GCF_006229205.1 Suricata suricatta
GGGAGAACAGAGAGAATCCCAAGCAGACTCTGTACTTTCAGAGAAGAGCCCAATGCAGGGCTTGATCTCATGAACTACAAGATCCTTGCCTGAGCCAAAATCGAGAGTCCAATCCTTAACTGACTGAGCCATCCAGGTGCCTCTAAAGCATTTGTCTTACACAGGCACACTGTGGTAGCTATTGTGTTCTTGCCTCTTTAACTATCCATTTATAAATATGGGAGACTAGATGGTCTAACTTTTTTCTACAGTGGACTCTTCAATTTCACCCCTTTTCTTTCTTTCCCCCCCATGTCATTTTCTCTTGAAATAAATAATTTGTTTCTAATCATTTCCTTTTTAAGATTAGGGGTAGGTTACCAAAAAAGTATGGAAGGGGGAAATATAATTCTCTCTCCTGGTTAATATGCACAGAAGGGAGTGTGCAGATTATCTTATAATACAGAATGATGATTTCATTTGAAGGGTATGTCTGAGGAAACGTCTACCTTCCTTGTTAAAATGGAGACTAGATCTGCTAAGGATGCCAATGAAGAGAACATACCTGTGGGAAGGGAAGGACAGTCCTGTCTCTTAGACTCGCCTTCCTCTTGGGGGGACTTGGACCATTTCCTTTGTCATCACCACACTATCCTCAAGCAATATTGATCTTGTTTTAGCTTTGGGCTACCTCCTGTATGAGAGATAACTTTACTTAGTGGGATTCTACTTATAGATATCCAGGCTTCTTCAACTACAGACCCATGGCCCGCCTCCGCCTTACCTTCCAGGTTTTGGTTTCTTTGAAAACCTGTGTTCTTCCAACAGGAAGGTGTCTGCCCCTTCAGGGGAGATCAGCCTTGCCTAGAAACAATGTGTCTCTATTTAGGAACTTTAACAGAATATAATTCCAAAATTCATAGGGCATATACATCAAGTAGAAGAAAGGGGGTCTTATTTCATTTGAGCATCTTTGGATTAGAATTGGAAACCACACAGCCTTATTTTAAGGTACTTTAATTTATTGGAGGTATGAGTCCTTTTTTTTCTGTCCCATACATCTCTGAGTATACTTATCATATCTTTAGTAAAATTTCAATTAGCTATGATCATATACCTGGGTGCATAAATAAAACTGTGTACTAAGTTTACTAAAGTGAAAGTCTACTGTGGTAAGAGTTAGTGTAATTTTTAAAAACATTTTATTTTATTTTATTTTTCTTGGAAGAGAGAGGCAGAGGGAGAGGGAGGGAGAGAGAACCCCAAGCAGGCTCCACACTCCACCCGGAGCCTGACTCCAGGCTCGATCTCATGATTATGAGATCATGACCTGAGCTGAAATCAGGAGTCAGATGCATAACTGACTGAGCTGCCCAGGCACCCCTGCGTGATTTTGTTTTTTTATTAGTGCCTACTTAAATGGGTTAAAAATAGTAATAGGAACAATCA
>NW_021889392.1:0-655 GCF_006229205.1 Suricata suricatta
AAAGGGTTAGTACTTAAAATATATAAAGAACCTATAAAACTCAACATCTGAAAAACAAATAATCCATTTAAAAATGGGCAGAAGGCATGAATAGACATTTTTCCAAAGAGGACATCCAGATGGCCAACAGACACATGAAGAGATGCTCAATATCACTTATCATCAGGGAAGTACAAATCAAAACTACAATGAGATATCATCTCACCTGTCAAAATGGCTAAAATCAACAACACAAGATACAGTATGTGTTGGCAAAGATGTAGTAAAAGGGGAATCCTCTTGCAGAGTTGGTGGGAATGCAAACAGGTGCAGCCATTGTGGAAGACTGTATGGGGTTCCCTCAAAAAACAAATAGGATTACCATATGATCCAATCATTGCACTGCTGGGTATTTACCCAAAGAATACAAAAACACTAATTCAAAAAGATATATGCAGATTCTTTTGGAGGGTGGAGCCAAGATGGCGGAGAGGAAGGGAGCTCTGTAAATTCCGTCCACCCTATCTATCGAACTGAGAAGGACATTACTCTCATCTGGAAGAGCGGAAGGAGAAAATACGGACTCCAGAAAGAAAAGAACCTCAAGGATACCTGAGTGAGTGAGTGCAAACTGGGGAGATCTGAAAACGGGACAGCCTGGGACAGGCAGGGGAGG
>NW_021889393.1:0-655 GCF_006229205.1 Suricata suricatta
CACCAAATTTCCACCCACCAGCTTTATAACATTGATACTCCCTGCCTGAATCAACATCCACTATAATATGCTATTTTCTTTATTCTTTTTCTTTAAATTATTTTATTTATTTTTGAGAGACAGAAACTGAGCATGAGTAGGGGAGGACAGAGAGAGGGAAACACAGAATCTGAAGCAGGCTCCAGGCTCTGAGCTGTCAGCACAAAGGCTGACACAGGGCTTGAACTCACAAACTGTAAGATCATGACATGAGCTGAAGTTGGATGGTTAACGGACTGAGCCACCCAGTTGTCCCTAGGCTATTTTCTATTTCTCTCATTCTTCCTTTATGTATTTTGACTATAGCATAGGGGTGAGATTTCTATTTATTTATAACTGAAGTCATGAATTATAATTTTATCTAATGTGATGTGAGACATTACTATTGACACATTTTAGACCCAAATTTCCCTAGATATGGTAAGTAGGGAACTCTTCAAACTTACTTATGTCCTCTTTTGATGTCTTCATAGGTCTTTGAGAACTTTAATTTTTATCATAAACATATATTCCAGTTTCATCTTCTACTTTCCCTGCTTGAAATCAGCCATTCAGCCATTTTTTGAAGAACATTAGTTCTTTTTAGTAGATGTTATTTAAAGACAAAGATCTATAC
>NW_021889394.1:0-655 GCF_006229205.1 Suricata suricatta
GTTATCAAGTAAGGCCCAAGATACAGGGTTCTGGTTATGGAATGAGTTAAGTCACTAGAATAAAAGACACACCATAAGGAATAAAGTCAATGATATTACAGTAGCAAAGTAAAAGGACAAATGGTAGCTACACTTGTGGTGAACACAACATAATATATAAACCTGTCAAATCACTAGGTTGTATACCTGCAACTAATGTTAACATTGTCTCAACTATACTAAAATAAAAGTAAGGGCACCTGGTTGGCTTAGTCAGTTAAGCATCTGACTTTGGGTCAGGTCACAAACTCTCAGTTTGTTAGTTCGGGTCCGGCATCAGGTGAGCTCGTGTGCCCCGCTTTGTGTGAGCTCCTCTTCTATCTCACTCTGTCTCTCTTTCTGCCCCTTGCTGACTTGCACCCTCTTTATCTCTCAAAAAAAAAGTGAAAGAATTATTTAAAAATTGAAAATAAGGAATCAAAAGAGAAGATACTACTAATCAAGAAAAAACTTGCCTCTTTAGCAGGTGGTGCTGGGAGAACTGGACAGCAACATGCAGAAGAATGAAACTAGACCACTTTCTTACACCATACACAAAAATAAACTCAAAATGGCCAAAGGACCTGAATATGAGACAGGAAACCATCAAAACCCTCAAGGAGAAAGTAGGAAAAAA
>NW_021889395.1:0-655 GCF_006229205.1 Suricata suricatta
CCCCCTGGTCCTCCATTAGGTTTCTCCTGTTCTCCTGTTAGACCTATGAGTGCAAAAATGTTTGCTATGTTAAAAGGGTGTGATAACTGAGGCGCCTGGGTGGCTCAGTCGGTTAAGCCTCTGGCTTTGGCTCAGGTCAGATCTCACGTTCGTGGGTTCGAGCCCTGCATCAGGCTCTGTGCTGACAGCTCCAGAGCCTGGAGCCTGCTTCCGATTGTGTCTCCTTCTCTCTCTGCCCTTCCCCCTCTCATGCTCTGTCTCTCTGTATCACAAATAAAATAAAACACTAAAAAAAATTTTTTTTAAAAGGCTGTGATAACTAATAGCCCACTCTATGTCCCACAAAGTCACTGATGAACTTATACCAAGAGAATATTCCGTCTAATTCTGTAAAGTATTAAAACCTCTTTAAAAAGTGGTTTGGGAAGGAAAAAAAATGTTGGGGTTAAATATGTTACACTGGATTCTCACTGCACTTAGCATACTTCAGTAACTGGGTCCGCAGTGGTGGGGGTACAAAAAAAGAGAGAAAGAGGCCAAAGTATCAAGCAAGACGTGCTGAGTTCACACGCCACAATGTCTGTCTTAGCAGTCAGTAAATGAGAAAGGCACTGAGAGCACGGTCCGTGGAGCCGGACTACTTCTGCAGAGAAGA
>NW_021889396.1:0-655 GCF_006229205.1 Suricata suricatta
CTCTCAGTTTTCTCATCCATAAAATGAGGATGATTAAAATATCTACCTGTTTTAGTTAAGATTAAGTTTAGCTTGAGTGAAAGAAATCCAAACTAATGTGGTATTTTTTTTAAGCAAATAAAGCCAAAGCTTATTTCTTTTACATAAGTGTAAGCGTCTGTGAGGAAGGTAATGATCTTCAGGTATGTAAGCATATGTGTGTGAGGTGATGATCTTAAGCTACCCAAACGTGTTTGTTCTTCTCCATCCTTAAGGCGTGTCTTTCATCCCCAAATTCAAGATGGCTGCCCTGGCTCCTGCCATCAAGCCTACAGAGCATATTTTATCCATCAGGAATAAGAATAACATATCGTTTTCCTTTAAGGACATTTCTAACACATAATTGGCCAGGACTAAATGACAAGGTCCCGTCTGTCTGTAAAACAAATTGCCTTTATTCCAGGCAGCAATGAACCAAGACAAAGATCAGAGGTTCTCAATGATGATGGCATCATCCCTCGAGGTGTTTGGGAAGTTTATGAAGGTCTTTATGATTTGTTTCCCTGGGGTGCCTGGGCGGCTCATGCAGTTAAGCATCTAACTCAGCTCAGGTTATGATCTCCCAGTTTGTGGGTTCAAGCCCGGCATCACCCTCTGTTCTGACAGCACAGAGCCT
>NW_021889397.1:0-654 GCF_006229205.1 Suricata suricatta
AAAAAGAATTGTACAACTATATTCCAGAGTGACTGTGCCATTTTATACACCTACCTGTAATGTATAATTGGCTAGTTTTTCTACATCTTCACCAGCACTATTGTCAGTTTTTTGTGTGTAGCCGTTTTGATCATTGTGTATGATCTCACATTGTGTTTTAATTTGTATTTTCCTAATGACTTATGATGGTGAACATCTTTTCAGTGTTTACTTGCCACCTGTATATTGTCCTTGAAATGTCTGTGCATGCCTTTTACCCCTTTTCTAATTGGACTTTTTTCTATTAAGTTTTGAGAACTCCTTATATATATTCTAGACACCAGTCTTTTGCCAGGTATGTGGTTTGCACAAATTTCTTTTAGCCTATAGTTTGTTTTTCATTCTCTTAACAGTCTTTTTCAGAGAAGAGATTGATATTTTTTTTAATGTTTATAACATTTACTTTTGAGAGAGAGAGAGAGAGTGAGTGCATGCATATGAGTTGGGGAGGGGTGGAGAGAGGGAGACAGAGGATCCAGAGCAGGGTCTGGAGCTGTCAGCGCAGAGCCTGATGTGGGGCTCAGACTCACAAACCTCAGCAGAAATCAAGAGTTGGCCGCTTAACCAATGGAGCCATCCAGGTACCCCTGGAGTAGAGGTTTTAAGTTTTGAAGT
>NW_021889398.1:0-654 GCF_006229205.1 Suricata suricatta
GACCACAGAAGAGACTGGAGTGAGGCAGCCAGAGCCACGGAAGGCCGCAGCCACCAGAAGCCGGGAGAGGCCAGGAACAGGTTCTCCCCTAGAGCCCGGGGGAGGGGGGAGCGTGCCCTCCAGGCACCTTGATCTCAGCTCCATGACACCGATTTTGGACCGTGAGGAAATAAATGCTGTCATTTAGGCCTCGAGTCGGTGGTGATTGGTTACAGTGGCCCCAGGAAATTATACGGGGCTGAGCGGGCCCGGCCAGGCCAGGTGGGCTGAGCAAGGGCGGCAGGGCAGGGGGCTGGGGGGTGGGGGCAGGAATAAGAAGTCTCTGGAGGGAGCAAAGGCCACTGGGAGCCAGTTACACGCCAGCCTCCACGCGGGCCAGGCCACGTCTGGGAAGATCTTGATCAAACTGCCTTCGCTAATCAGACCTTCCTCCAGTGTCTGTAGTCCAAGCACAGGCTGCCCTGCCCAGGGGAAACCGCCCCCCTGCCCCTCTGCCCCCTGCCCCTGCCCAGGGGTGACCACCCCCTCCCCCCTGCTCCCTGCCCCCCACCCCCGCCCCAAGCTGCTATCCCTCGGGCACCGGCAGAATCTTCGTCTGCTGTGTAAGCCGTAAGGCCTGTCTTCTTTCCTGAGGGCCCTGGCCCTGAGACCCGA
>NW_021889399.1:0-654 GCF_006229205.1 Suricata suricatta
AATTTCTGGAGCCAAACTTCCCTGGGGAAAATCCCAGCTCTGCCTGTCCAGTGACCTTAGACAACTCACTTATCTCTATTCCCTCAACTATAAGACGAGAGTAAGTTAATATGTAATGTAGCTCCTGGAACAATGCCTCACACATAGTAAATGTCCAATAAATATTCGCTGTTAATAAGTGTGTGGTTGTGGCCCCTACCAACTGTTGTCTTCAATTGTACCTGCTGTGGCCTCTGCCAGTTCATGCCTTCTTTTATTCTGGCAATTATCTGCTTCTGGCAATATCCTCACAGACACACAGGCCTCCTTTCCAGTCCCTTCACTCACAAACCCTGTTACCCGCTCTTGTCTCTGCCATCAGACTGAGCCCCTCAGGGGAATGGATCATCTCTGTGTCCCAGAGCCCAGGGCAAGCAGGTGCTTGGGAACAATTTATGGGTATAAGTGTGTATAGACCTTTCATCATTTATCTGCATCAGGTCAGTGGGGTGGACACGTCTGTATGACCCCCCTGTACTTGTCTCTGTAGCTTGCTCCTGGGTAAGAACGAAGGTCTATATGCAGTAGGTGTATGTCAGAGGGGCTCTCTTACTGGGCCTGGCAAGGTGAAGTGAGGTGGTGTATCTGTTACACTCCTAGTAGGTGTGAGAATGT
>NW_021889400.1:0-654 GCF_006229205.1 Suricata suricatta
AACATAGTCAAAGATCTGAAGCAGAATTAGTGTCAATCATTTCACATCTTTAATCAATAAACGTTATTCCTCTTAAGAGGAAGTGAAAAAATTACCCATATTAAAAGCATTGAAAATAAGCATCATTAAGAAAACACCATTAAATGATGAATAGTTCTACATCTCTTTAATCTCTTTGTATCCATTAGCTACTGCTCTCTAGAGTGAAAATAAATATGGTTTTTGTTATGGCTTCATACTTCTTTAAAATGGTAGCTAAGAGGTTTCCAATTTGGTCAGTCCGACATCTAATGCCATTTGGGTATTAAACAGATTTGTGTGTTAATCATCAAGCCAAAGGCATAACGAGAAAATAATGTCACCTGAGTGTCATCTCAGTGTGCTTTCCATGTGTACTCAGACACCCTTCCGGGAACTCCACTAGCAAGTCTAAGGAATTCATACAGCTTGATGTCGTACACACATCAAGGAAACTGCTAATGCAGCGGACAGTTAAAAGACAATGGCAGTAAGACATCTGATTTAAACTTTTGATAATAAAATAATACAGAAGTGGATGGGGCGGTTACGTATCTTGATTTCGGCTCAGGTCATGATCTCATTGGTTCGTGAGTTCGAGCTCCGAGTCAGGCTCTGTGATGACAGCTTGGATCC
>NW_021889401.1:0-654 GCF_006229205.1 Suricata suricatta
TTCACCCCTTGCTTCACATTGGAAACTTGATACTGGAGAATCACCACTGAATACTGCTGCATGTGGTAAGACTTCTAAGAACTGCTACACCCTGACTCCTGATCAGAGAAGGAATAGTTGGGAAGATGTTGCAAACATACAGAATTTGGAGAGCATGTTTATTAGAGCTGAAGCTTCAGCCTACATCACAGAATTCATCCTGGAGAAAAAATGTAAAATGTAAACAATGTAGTTAAATCTGAATGACTGCGCAACCCTACTCAGGATCGCAGACTTTATACTGAGGAGAAACACTACAAAGTAAAGAATGTGTTCCACCTATACCTGGAACTCACAGCTTGCTCAATTCCATAGCTATCTTACAGGATAGAAAGAGAGAAAGAGAAGAGAAAATTGCAGTGCTTACATGTGGAGTTTGATCCTTCATCCATACTTGAAGAAACCCATGAGGTTTCATTCCTACATCATGACATCATGAATGAGGCACGGCTTTCATATCCAAAGTACACCAGACAGTGCATGAAAGAAGGTAACTTTGAAGACATATTTAGAAAAATATATTTGAACATCAAATGTTAATGAATGTCACCGAATTCACATTGGGAAGTAGTACATCAATCTCTATTCAAAAATATATCAAAATACTGATGATAA
>NW_021889402.1:0-1428 GCF_006229205.1 Suricata suricatta
ACTGAGCCACCCAGGCGCCCCTAGATTCTAATTCTTAAAAGTTTACAAGGTATCTCTTATTCCATATTATGTGCCAAACTTTGTACCAAGTGACTTTACCTATGTTATCTCATTTAATCATATAGGACATCTATGAGTATTAAGTAATAAGCACAGTGTGCCAAAACAGGGTACATACAAATATTCAAGAAATGCTGATTCTTTACCCTCTTGCAACAATCAGGTGATGATTATATATATTGCTTTACACATTATCTTTAATATGAAGAAGCTAAGACTCAAGATTTTGTAGTTATGAAGTCTCAGAACCAGAATCCAAACTGATTCTTTCTGGATCAACTGCCCAAGTTCTTTCTAGGATACCATATTGTTTGTCAGTGGAGAAATACAAGCCTGTGTATAAGGCAGTTTACTGAATATATTTCTCAAACTATAGTTTACTGATAAAACCTGGATTATTTGCTCTACCTTGGTTTCTTTGGTAAGGCAACCTCATGTTTGAGAAAAAATTAGAGGTATCTATAATAAATGATGATTTCAGAGGTGCTTGCAAAGCCTTTTGCCCGCAGAAGTATTTTCCCCAGACCTGCTGGTTATGCCTGATCTTGTATATGACTTGCTCAACTTTAGCTAAAGGTTTTTTAAAATCCCTATTTAAATGTAAGCACCCTCAAGAGGAACAATAATACTGGTCTAGATCTGGGAATAGGTATTTGGTAAGGAATAAGGAATTGAAAGGGCCTTGAGAACCATTGGATGGAGGAATTTTGGTGTAGATAATCTTTGAAAATAGAGAAAAGTCATGGGAATGGGAGGCTGGGAAGACAGAAGGCAGATATCCCAGACTTGACTAGATTGTATTCTAGAGACAAATTCAGTCTGTCTGTCTATCTGATTACTCCAACCATAAAACTGATAAATTATCCTGTGACTTTCTGACAGGATCAAAATTTGAGGTGGTATTCTAGAAAAACAGGCAACGTGGTACATTTGGACTGGGAAAAGATCTGTAGGTAGAAAACAGCACAAAACAAAACAAGTATAAAACAAACAAAAGAAACCTTTCCATTAAAAATGGAAAAATGGAAGGAATGTGAAACCTACATTTAAGAATATGATGGTAAACTTAGAGAGTAAATTAGATGTCATGAAAGTAAACTACAGAATGCTCATCATTTATGATTATTTTTAAGATTAAGAAAGATATAATATGAGCTCTGGACTTTTTAAAAAAATCTACCTTGACCTTTTCTTTTTAATTTATAGCTAGCTTAATGCTTTTACGTTTTAGTGTAAACTAATGAAGACCCCACACATCTCTGTGTGTTAGACCATAAAAACAACCAAAGTGAAGCCCATAAAAATATATGTAGATTTTTATGTTTTACTATTCAATCTCCCTGTAAAAGTCCATAGACCTAAGTGCAT
>NW_021889403.1:0-654 GCF_006229205.1 Suricata suricatta
ATTGGTTACAACCCTGACACAGTAGCATTTGTGCCAATTTCTGGTTGGAATGGTGACAACATGCTGGAGCCAAGTGCTAACATGCCTTGGTTCAAAGGATGGAAAGTCACCCGTAAAGATGGCAATGCCAGTGGAACCACACTGCTTGAAGCTCTGGATTGCATTCTGCCACCAACTCGTCCAACTGACAAGCCTTTGCGTCTACCCCTCCAGGATGTCTACAAAATTGGCGGTATTGGTACCGTCCCTGTGGGTCGAGTGGAGACTGGTGTTCTCAAACCTGGCATGGTGGTCACTTTTGCTCCAGTCAACATTACAACTGAAGTAAATTCTGTTGAAATGCACCATGAAGCTTTGAGTGAGGCTCTTCCTGGGGACAATGTGGGCTTCAACGTGAAGAACGTACCTATCAAAGATGTTCGTCGAGGCAATGTGGCTGGTGATAGCAAAAATGACCCACCGATGGAAGTAGCTGGCTTCATAGCTCAGGTGATTATCCTGAACCATCCAGGCCAAATCAGTGCCGGCTATGCACCTGTGCTGGACTGTCACACTGCCCACATCGCCTGCAAGTTCACTGAGCTGAAGGAGAAGATTGACCGTCATTCTGGGAAAAAGCTGGAAAATGGTCCCAAGTTCCTGAAATCTGGTGAC
>NW_021889404.1:0-654 GCF_006229205.1 Suricata suricatta
CAGAGGGAGGGTATTTGATGGGCAGGGGGCAGGGAATGGACTTGAAGGGAGTAGCCTTGATAGAAGAGAAGGGAGCGCTCTTCCCTCGAGCCTACAGAAGAAGAGGTGAGGGGTGGGGAACTTAGAGAGTTTCTCTTTTCCCAGAGAATTAGATCAGGTGATCTGGGGAGGAGGCTTGAGAACAGGGGGAAAAAGTCAGTGAACATTGTGGACGTGTGAGGATCGGCTCCCAGGTTTCTGCACCGTGGTTACCGGGGAGAACGGGGGCTTCTCAGAGGACATTTAGATAGGGTTTTTAGTGGCACTGACTCACCTAACACTTCAATGTGTAGAGAGATCAAGAATAAAGTTTTTGGATTCTTCTTCTTCTTCTTCTTCTTCTTCAATTTTTATTTTCCATTTTCTGGGTGCCAAGAGTTGACTTTTTCACCCTTTGGCTTATCTCATCCAGTGGGTCCCAACCTGCATTGTGCAACAGAAGCATCTGGGAAGTTCTTTCCCATACAGATGTCTGTACCCCGGACATCCCCAGAGATCTGATCTTGAACGAGGCAAGATGTGAAATCATCTTTCAAGCAGCCCAGGTGATTCTAAGATACAGCTGGGATCCAAATTCCCTGACGTTACTCATGCTTGAGGGAACTATCCTTTCCA
>NW_021889405.1:0-654 GCF_006229205.1 Suricata suricatta
ATACACAAAAAACAGTGACCTAGAAAAATGACAAGATGGAGGAACTCATCCCAAAAGAAAGAACAGGAAGAGGTCATGGATGGGGATCTAATCAAAACATATATAAGTGATTTGCCTGAACCAGAACTTAAAACAACAATTATAAGGACACTAGCTAGGCTTGAGAAAAGTATAGAAGACATTAGAGAATCCCTTACTGTAGAGATAACTAAAAACTAGTCAGGCTGAAATAAAAAATGCAATAACTGAGATGCAGCATCAACAGGTGTAATGACAACAAGGATGGATAAAACAGAGGACTCAGATCAGTGTTAGGTGAGATAAAAAGATGGAAAATAATGAAGCTTATAACAAGAGGATAAGAAACATACTGAGTCATGAGTGTAGATGTAGGGAACTCAGAACTCAGCAAATCCATAAAGTATAATGAAATTCATATCGTAGGAGTCCCAGAAGAAGAGAGGGACAAAGGAACAGGTGTATTTGAGAGTATTATAGCTGAGAACTTCCCTAATCTGGAGAAGGAAACAGCCACCTAAATCCATGAGGCACAGGGAACTCCCACCAAATTCAACAGAAGCTGGCCAACACCAAGACATATTAGAGTAAAATTTGCAAAATATAGAGATAAGCAAAGAATTTTGAAAGCAGGAA
>NW_021889406.1:0-654 GCF_006229205.1 Suricata suricatta
ATACATGAGCAGGGGTTTGTTTTAAGTACATAGTGATATTATTAACCGAACCTTATGACAAGGCTATTTTTTCTTAAAGCCTTTTTAAACAACAGTCTGTGAGTAAGGTGCCCGTAACTAGGGAGGAAGTTTCAATCAGAAAATCTGCCCAGTTACTGAAACCAGGATTACCAAGTGGCATGATTAATAGGAGAACTAACCCCAGTCTCTGTTCCACTTAGGTCAAGCAGTCAAGCACACACATTTTCAAGTAGGGGAAGCAGGGTCCCAAAGGCCACACAGCACTTCTGGCTGGATGGACCCCAACAGGCATTATGCTAAGAACTTACACACGCTCTGATTTTCATACATAACTTTATAAAGTAGGTACTATTATCCTCTTCTTACAAATATGAAAATTAAGAGAATAATGGAATGACTTGTCCAACTTACTACCCTACAGCTAGGTATTAGCAAAAATAAAATTTGAATTCAGATCTTGTAAGAGAAAATAACATACTTGTTTCTAATCTGTACTAAAAGGGGAAAAGTAGCAAGTCAAGTGGAGCAAACGTATTTTTTTTAACTTAAAACTAGAAAAAATGGGGGCATCTCTGTGTCTCAGTCTAACTTCAGCTCAGATCATGATCTCATGGTTTGTGAGTTCAAGTCCCA
>NW_021889407.1:0-654 GCF_006229205.1 Suricata suricatta
GGAGCCCCGGCTGGGGCACAGCAGCAGATCTGGTCTCTTCTCACTCTGTGGGCAAGCGTGGAGGACTCTGGTTACAGCTGATGCATTCCTCCAGCACGTCATTTATCTCCCTAGACCTTAAAACCATAATAATGTGATCGACACCATGACCCTGTCCTACTGTCCTAGCACCCTGGACTCGGTCTTCCCGGTCCCCATCCCGATCCCTGACCTCGCAGATGGCAGACTCCAGCTCTGCTGAGTCCTCAGCACACAGTGTCATGCCTGGCACTTTGTAACTGCGCAGTGAACTTGTTGGATGGATGGATGGACAGAGGGTGGATGGTGCAGAAGGGTCCCTCACCAGCCTCCCCCAAGTGACTATGGCCGTGAAGCCTTTCTGCCTCCATTCTTGACCCTTCTATCCATTTTTCCCACCACATCTGCAAAGATGGTTCTAACACCCAAATCTGAACTGCTCCCTTCCCTGTTTTTTTTAAATTTTTTAAATGTTTTTTATTTATTTTTGAGAGACAGAGAGAGACAGTGCAAGCAGGAGAGGGTCAGAGAGAGAGGGAGACACAGAATCCGAAGCAGGCTCCAAGCTCTGAGCTAGCTGTCAGCACAGCCCGACACGGGGCCTGAACCCACAAATTGTGAGATCATGACCTGAGC
>NW_021889408.1:0-654 GCF_006229205.1 Suricata suricatta
GGAGAGCCCTGAACAAATGCAGGGTAGGGCCTTTATGGCTTTGGGAAGGGGGAGTTACAGGAAATTGTGACACAGGTATAGTGACCCAAACACAACATTTAGAGTATCAACCAATTACAGAGTGGACCCAGGACCCTCACCTAGGGTGTAACTAGCCTTAAGCAATAAGTGATTATCTATAGCTTCTATCTCTAGGCCTCTAGGAATGTTAAGGGTGTTAGCTGGCCTTTCCTGATTGGGTGTTACAGGGGTGGTCCCTCCTGCCCTGGGCAATGTGTGCCCCTTTATTGTCTAATGATTCTGAGAAACTGACACCTAGGCCTCCAAGGTCAGAGGGGAAACTTGAAGCCTGTCATGAAGTCAGTTTGGTTCAGACCTGCGTCCTTACACAACCATCCTGAATAAAATAAGGAAAATGGAGGGTCTAGGGGCCTGAGGTAGATGGGAGACGCAGGGCTCCATACAGGAATATCTTCTTCTCATCCCTTGGAAAGAAATAGTGTATATTGCTTTAATGGGGACTCAGTGACCAAGGGTTGGCTTTCTTCTCTCCAGCTGGGCTGATAGAAGCATTTACATGCCTCTCTGTCAAAGTACTGTCCCTTACCTAAGAGGTAGTTTTGGTCATTATAATCTTCTGATCATGTGTCAAAA
>NW_021889409.1:0-654 GCF_006229205.1 Suricata suricatta
ATTCATATAGAAAAAGAATTAATTTTGATAAGAAAAGCTATTTGTATAATTTTATAATACAGGAAAGTATAAGACCTCAGGTTTTCACTTGTGCACATCAATGCTTTTTATATCATTGCCTTGGCTTCTCATTCTGACAATGTAGACCAATTAATAGTTCATCTCATAGTAAGCCATTGGGTTCCATTCTCCGTATTACAATCATGTTCTCCTGTGCAGGTGTATTCTACCACAATGATTGGCAAATATTACCAAATACATGTCTCCATATGACATCTACACAGAAATCCATATTTCAATAAATAAACTTCATATGGTCTTTGGTCCGGGGAAGATATTACATATAATGAAGAAAAACTGAAATTATACTTTGTGTTCCTGAGTAAAATCTTTCATTTTCTGCTGTCCATCTACCTATTGATGTATGAAGCTTGGTGTCTATGTACAAGAGTTGTGTTTTTCCCACTGGGATGAAGAATTGATTGGCATATTTATGGTGTTTTAACTGAGTCAACTTCCTCTTTCTGCTGCATACAGATAGGACTCTTTCCGCTGCTTGGAATGAAATATCTCCTCTTTTCTACATTTTGCCATAACCATAAAATGGGCAATGATTGAACAATACCAATACCATCCATTATATATCATACATAC
>NW_021889410.1:0-654 GCF_006229205.1 Suricata suricatta
TGCCCCTGTCCCGCTCACACTGTATCTGTCTGTCTCTCAAAAATAAATAAAAAACAGGGTTAGTGGGTTGAAGCCCCACATCAGGCTCTGTGCCTACAGCTCTGAGCTGCAGTCAGCTTCAGATTCTGTCTACCTCTCTCTCTGCCCCTCCCCCATGTGTGCTCTGTCTGTCTCGAAAATAAATATTTAAAAAATTTGGGGTTTTTTTTTTAAAGCATTCAGCGTTCTTTTAGTAGTTGTTTTCTCTTTTTTCTTTTGTACTGTGTCTTCCTAGTTTTTGGACATCAATTTAGATTTGTTTCTCTGGCAGCTAAAATATTTCTTTCAATATTTTTTTCCAGTAAGGTCATTGAGTGACGTAGTTTTTTATTGCATCTACATCTGAGAGTATATTTTACCTTGCCACATATATAGATGGTAACTTAGCATTCTTGGATAACTTGTTTTTTTTTTTTCCAGAGTGAAGCAGGTACAGTTTTATTTGGATCTGACACTGAACATTATGGAACAAAGTCTGTTGTAAATACAATTTTTTTCCATGTTAGGTAACTTGTTTGTTTTTCTTTTTTTTTTTTTGACTAAACTGTTACAAAGATTATTTTTCTATCCTTGAAATTCTGAATTACAAATAGCATATATCCAAATGTGTGCCTT
>NW_021889411.1:0-654 GCF_006229205.1 Suricata suricatta
TCAAGCTGAACAAGAATTAGGAACATAGGGTTAAGTGAACTGATAAAAATTATAGTTTTGTAATTTGTTGGAAATATTGTTGGTCCTTTAATGTTTGCTTATCCAGATTAAGAAACTTTCTCTTAAGATATCTATGATATACAGAAATGTCATAAAGTATTTGTAATATAGAGAATTTATCTTTTCTCTCTACTTAAACCGTCTGAAATTCAAAAACTCAGTGAATATTTCTTTCATGGCCATGACTATAGTTTGCATTGGTTCAATAAGAATCTGTTCATTTTATAACAGAACACCAATTGGAAATACTGGTTGTTTCACCAAAGCTTTGACTGGAATGTCCTATTCGAGAGTCAGGCATAGCCTCAGAGATGACCTGACAGCTTTAAGGAACTAAGGTTGACTTTATGGAACATGGAGCCATAAAGCCTCGTGGAAATGTTGGCTGGATACCTTGCTCACAGAGTTCCCAGTAGCCTCCCCAGGGGAGTCAAGGTCACTTCCTGGCAGGTGTAGGAACCTCGGCGTATGTTGGGAACCTCGGGAAGAGGAGTTTGCCCAATTTAACAGGTATTCCAGGCCTGTCTGATGGAAAGTGCTGGCTTGGCTCGGCTTCTGGCCCAGGTGGCTACTAATAGTTCAACCTGGAGATTC
>NW_021889412.1:0-654 GCF_006229205.1 Suricata suricatta
ACTTAAATTATATTTCTTTACTTAAAGTCAACTCATTATAGATGTCAATCATCTCTACAAAATACCTCCATGGCAACACCTGAATTATTATTTGGTAATTCAGGGTAATAACTGGATACAATAGCTCAGCCAACTTGACACAGAAAATTAACCATCACAAGTGGTGAGGTCAGAGTGGCAATCAAGGAATCCACACCTGGGAAAAATATGGAGATGGGGTTGCTATGGGAAAATAGATCAGCAACCAGTAAGGGGTACTTTTCGTCTCTGAATAAAGGAAATCAAGGATGAATGAGGAGACTGAGAGTACTCAATGAAACATTCCAGTCCCTTGTTCGATTTTTAGACCTGAGCCACTTTTCAGACCCAGAATCCACTGACTGCTGGAGAGGCCACATTCCAGAAGGCAGAGCCATGCAACACCCCAGAGAATGCACCCATGATGATTCTCTCTGTCCTTCCCCAGAGGTACCTATGGCCATTTACTTGGGCAACTTTATATAGGAAAATGTCATCATGGGTGATTGTTAGAGAGGATGCAAATAGGGACAAGATATTAAACGGAGTACTGGCTCAAATCAGTTATACAGTGGGGCCACGTAATCTGCAGACTCACTATGTGATTTCAGTAGTCTCCTTACATATAATTACAAA
>NW_021889413.1:0-1428 GCF_006229205.1 Suricata suricatta
ATTCCACAAGCTTAATAGGCACTCATCAGACTTAAAAGGCTGAGAAAGAAGCTTATTGATTTGGAAATTAAACATCTGCCAATAACTTCAGTGTACTTTATGTAACACAATGATGAAAATATGTTTTGGTCATTTAACTTGAAATTGCCCATCAAGTTCATTGTGTCTCCTGTGTAAATTTTAGCCTACTAAAAAAAAAATCATGCACAAAAAATAAAATGAGTTATGTAGGACATAGGATACCATTATATGGCTTTACAAATATATTTATTTCTTTTCAGCATGATTTCGAAGGTGAGGGAACATAGCCTGTATAGTCCTGCATTTCATAAAGAGATAGAATATGCAATCTATATCAATAAATTGCTAGAACATTAGTGCCTTTTATAAATCATCACAATATTAAATATTTAATTATTCAATAGTGATGCATTAAAGTTGAGGACATTTCAACTTTGCAGCTAAGGATACTGTGATTAGGGCCAAGGAATACTTCATATAACCAGGAGATGGACAGTCTGAAGTTAAAGGTTTCTATACAAGGAAATGGCTGATGTAAACAGAATTTCAAACCCAGAATTTCACTATTACTCTTTCATTGTAGGTGATAAAAACTGTTTACAGAGTTTGTGTGAATCCAAGGAAATTCTGATTGACACAGTCTAAAAGGAACTGCTATTCTATAGTCATTGAGAAAATAATTGTTTTATTTTATTTATAGAAAGGCATATAACCATCATTGCATAGATTTATGCCCCAGATAGTTGAATTGCATGGGAAGTAGCATGTGCTGCTGATTGACATCCTTCTTAAGAGACCCCACAACTGGCCTTTAATCATAGGGTATAGTGGTATTTAATGGTGGGTAGATACTTAATGACCTCTAAAAGGGAAACTGAGTACCTCAGCCTTGTGTCCTGGGCCCTAGTCGTAACTTACATGTGCAGATCCCCATCTTCTGAGGAAATTGGATATGTGACCTTTATTTTATAATCCAGGATAGAAGTTAATGAATTATGTGAATTGAGGATTGACCTACTCATGGCCAAGATTTGGAGTTGTCCTGAAAAGACATAGTACTTCATTTTCTCTCATAAGAAAACTGTAAAGTTTCTAGATTGTTTGTCCTGCTAAAATTAGTATATCATGATGGTTAAAAGTTACGGCATATCTGAGTATGAAGCAGATTTGCTCCCTAATCATTATATGACCTTGGGCAAAATACTGAGTTTCTTGCAACCTTTGTTCACTCCTCTTAAAAATCGTTGTAATAATTATATGATAATGATTAGAGCCATTTCATTGAGGTACTGTGAAATGTAACTGAGATTGAGTCTACATAGCAGGATTTCTGGCTCATGGAAATGCTGGAAAAATAGGAGTTTTTTTTTTTTAAAGCTTATTTGTTTATTTTGAGAGAGAGAGAGA
>NW_021889414.1:0-654 GCF_006229205.1 Suricata suricatta
CGTGTGTGTATGTATAAAATATGTTTAGGGAGGAGCATCTTGGTGGCTCAGTCAGTTCAGTATCTGACTCTTGATTTTGGCTTAGGTCATGATCACACAGTTTGTGAATTGAAGCCTAAGGCTTTCAGTGCAGAACCTGCTTGGGATTGTCTGTCTCTGTCTCTCTCTTCCTCCCTCTTTTGAATATAAAAGAAACGTAAACATTAAAAAATATATATGTTCAGGGAAAGTGGAAAACGGTAAGTAACAGAATTTGGGTAAGCAGAAATATGGAATTTTTCTCCAAATTAGCAAGAATATAGTCAAAGAGTAAAAAATATGAAGCTTGAGACACATTTATTTTTTTTTGTTTTTTTTACATAAAGAATGTTCATAACATTTATTTTTTTCCCATAATATTTTATTGTCAAATTGTTTTCCATACAACACCCAGTGCTCTTCCCCATAAGTGCCCTCCACCATCACCACCGCCTTTCTTCACCCCTCCCCTTTCCCCTTCAACTCTCAGTTCATTTTCAGCATTCAATAGTCTCTCAAGTTTTGCATCCCTCTCTCTCCCCAACTCTCTCTCCCTCCTCCGCTCCCCCTGGTTCTCCATTAGGTCTCTCCTGTTTTCCTGTTAGACCTATGAGTGCAAACATATGGTTTCTGTCC
>NW_021889415.1:0-654 GCF_006229205.1 Suricata suricatta
CTTTTGGGACGGGGATGTCCAACATTTACGGGTGAAATTCTTCATTAAAAAGTGGGAAAACAGGACAAGGAGTTGGAAATAGTTGGCTAATAATTCCTTGGGAAGGAAAATCGAAATGAGGGGCACATAGGTTGCTCAGCCGGCTAAGCCTCCAACTTCACCTTAGGTTATGATCTCACGGTCTGTAATTTGGAGACTCGCATCAGGCTCTGTTCTACAGCTCAGAGCCTGGAGCCTGCTTCAGATTTGGAGTTTCCCTCTCCCTCTCAAAAATAAACAAACAGTAAGAAAAAAACAAGAAAATCTCCATGTGATGAATCTTATAAAAGACACCTAGGTGAACAAGGCTTTGAGGGGCTTATCCTAGTGTGGACTGATCTGGTCCTGGGGGTCAGGAAAGCCCTAGGGTCTGAGAATGGAGTACAAGTTAACTAGGTTCAAAGAGGAGAGATGAGTGTCCAGGTGGAGAAAGTTTGTGCAAAGGCATAGTCAGCACGACCGACCCGAGAGAGACAAGTGTGGGAGCAGCGGAACGTGTGAGAGGGAGAATCAAGGGTGGACACGTATGCTGGGGTGTCATGTGAAGCCAGACGCTGAGGTCAAGGGTTTGATTTCATCAGAGAGCACTGAGAAACCACTGGCGTGTGATGAGAG
>NW_021889416.1:0-654 GCF_006229205.1 Suricata suricatta
GTAAAAATCAACAAAAAAAATTTTTTTTAATTTTTTTCTGCCCCCAAAAAAGAAAATCAAAGAATAAAATGGTACTTTGGAAACAATCTGAGCTTCTGCAACCCAATTTTAAATTACCGCCCTGGTTTAGTTATTGTGTTTTAATAAAGCAAGTTCACTGTGACCCAACACACTCCTTGCCCTCATTCTTTTTTTTTTTAGTTTTTTTTTTTTTAAGAGAGAGAGAGCACAAATGGGGGAGGAACAGCGAGAGAGAGAGAGAGAGAGAGAGAGAGAGAATTCTATGTGGGGCTCAAACTCACAAACTGTGAGATTGTGACCTAAGCTGAAATCAGGAGTCTGTCGCTTAACCAACTGCACCATCCAGGTTCCCCTTTCCCCTCATTCTTTTGGCATCATGTAGATGCTTCAGAACCAGGCAGTTGGGGATCCAATGGCCTCTCAAGACAGTACACATTTTGATTCTGTGCATTAAGATGCCAGCATTTCTTTGTACCCCAAATCAATGTAAAGCATCTCTTTATCTTTGTAAATCTTCCATTTAATACTCATCAAGAAATAAAATTGTGTGTGTTAGAGACCCCCTAACTAATTTCCAGAACATGTTCCGTGGTGTTTTATTGGAGCTTGCCCCTGTCATGTCAGCCATTCCAA
>NW_021889417.1:0-654 GCF_006229205.1 Suricata suricatta
GGGAGAGCGAGAGAGTAGGAGGGAAGGAATGAGGACATGCCTTCCATTGCCTCCAGCTCCGGTGACAGTGACAGGGACTCGGGGGGGGGGGGTCCTCCCATCACCACCTCATCTGCCCAACTTTCTGCAGCAGACACTTCCCACGAGAAGAGGCCCAGAGCGCTGACCTGCACTGGAGTCCTGCTCCTGTCTTTGTGCACTCTGGGTCCTCGCTGACACTGCGCCGATTTATTTTATTTTTTGAGAGAGAGAGAGGGAGAGAGATACAGGGAATTCGAAGCCGGCTCCGAGCCAGCAGCACTGAGCCCCATGTGGGGCTCGAACCCAGAACCATGAGATCATGACCTGAGCCGAAACTAAGAATCGGACACTTAGGACACTTAACCCACCGAGCCACCCAGGCGCCCCCACTTGGGCCAATTCTTACCCTGCTGGGCCCTCGTCCCCTCTCCTACAAGATGCCTCGTGTGATTTAGCTGTAATGGACTCTCCTTCTTTGGGGTGGGGGACTGTGTAAAATGCCACCCAGACCCCTTCAGCAAAGATGTGCCGCCCAGATGCTCGAAAGGATGTCAGCAGGTGACTGTCAGCTGTCAGACCCCTTCCAGAAGCCACACCCCTTCCTGAGCAGCCCCCAGGGCAAGCCGGACCACC
>NW_021889418.1:0-654 GCF_006229205.1 Suricata suricatta
TCCTTTAATGGTGTCCCTTGGTCTCTCTTGTTGTGCCTTTGCTTATTTTATTTCCCTGTTCATATGGATATTTGGGACTCTCCACCATGTGTCCTTTGGCTTGTTTCTTGAGGTAGTCCTGGAAGAGAAAAGAGACAAACGGAAAAAAAAAGCAGGCAAATGCACAAACCAAACCAGCAAACCTAAAGAAGAAAACAAAACCCCAAAGAACAAAAGACAAAGGGCCATCTAAAAGCATAAAACCAGAAGTCCCAGCTACAAATAAAGAGCAGTGTGGAGGCAGTGCTGATGGAAGAGCATATAGAAAGAGATAAATGACAGGGGTGGGGTAAAAGAGAAATTGAACACTGACCAGGCAGATACACTAAAGGGCTTAATTCAGATAGAGAAAAACGAGAATATGGCAGGAGGTGAGGAGAAAGAAACAAACAAAAACAAAAAACATGAGGACAATGTTACCTAGAGAAACTATATAGTCTGATTATTTCAGAGAGAAAGGAATGTAACCATGGAGATAGAGCATGCATCAAGAGAATGGATTAAATAAATATGAATATTTAAGCAAACCTATAATCAGAATACCCTGTCCAGCAGAGGGGAGAGATAAGAAAAAGATAAGGAAAAATTTATCCGAATAGCAAGAATTAATCTAGA
>NW_021889420.1:0-654 GCF_006229205.1 Suricata suricatta
GGTTTGAAGAAGGGATGGTGATGGTGCACTGTTTATACGCTCTGTCATCCGGGGACAGCCTTCTGATCTCCTGTATACAGTCTATACTGTCAAGTTCAAAATGATAGTCCTGTGATTTCTTCTATTGTCTGAGTCCCTTCTTGACCAGCTTGTGTCCCTGGAAGATTTTGTCTGCCTTTTTTTTTTTTTTTTTTTTTTTGGTGTATTACATGGTTCCCACATAGGCAGTTTACCCAATTTCTTTTAAAAACATTTAAAAATAATCATTTATTTTTTGAAGGAGGCAGGGGGTGGAGGGGCATAGAGAGAGAGACAGAGAGAGGGAGACCCATGAAGCAGATCCAGGCTCTACGCTGTCAGCACAGAGCCCAACACGGGGCTCGAACTCAGGAACCGTGAGATCATGACCTGAGCCGAAGTCGGGTGCTTAACCGATGGAGCCGCCCGGGCACCCTGGTTTGCCCAGTTTCTGATGTGGCTAAATTTCACCCCCTGTGCAAAGAAATGTACCAATCTTTGGAGACTCACAGCTGAGTTTGAAAGCAGGTCGGTATCACTGACGATGTATGGGTTACGCAGATTTACGTGAGGAGCCTGTCTGATGAGCCACAGCATCAGGGCGGCAACCCCTGTCCTTTCCAGGCTGTGGCCAAA
>NW_021889421.1:0-654 GCF_006229205.1 Suricata suricatta
CTCCCTCTCTTTCTGCCCTTCCCCTAGGGGCTCAAGCTCTGTCTGAGAGAGAGAGAGAAAGAGAGAGAGGCTTTGTTTAATTAGTAAACAGGTTGATGGAGGGAATCATCAGAGAGGCTGCTGGTGAAGGCAGGTGAACAAGAAATAAAATGGCAGAGAAATTTTGTTTTACTTTTGTCAACTGAAGAACTCACCATTTCCTTGGGTGCCTGGTGGCTCAGTCAGTCAAGTGTCTGACTTCGCTCAGGTCATGATCTCACAGTTCTTGAGTTTGAGTCCCACATCAGGTTCTGTGCTGACAGCTCAGAGCTTGGAGCCTGCGTCAGATTCTGTGTGTGTGTGTGTGTGTGTGTGTGTGTGTGTGTGTGTGTGTGTGTGTGTCTTTCTCTCTCTCAAGAATAAATAAACATAAAAGAAAAAAGAGGCAGCAGGAGAAGAACTCACCATTTCCATAAATAGGACATGAGTTTTCTGGTATAGTCATACCCTTGCTTTACTCAGTGTTCCACAATATGTATCCTGGAAGTGAGGCTTATTTTGCTCTTTCTCAGCCTCTGATGTTCTCCTGATTTTTCTCACGGCCAGGAATTGCCCCCAACCCTGACTCTTCTTCCTACCTCACTGGTCTTGGGTACTCAAAGCTGCTGACTGTTT
>NW_021889422.1:0-654 GCF_006229205.1 Suricata suricatta
ACAAGTGCCCTCCTCCATCACCACAGCCTCTTTTCCTGCCTCCCCCTTCCCCTGCAACCCTCAGTTCATTTTCAGTAATCAATAGTCTCTCAGGTTTTGCATCCCTCTCTCCCCCCAAGTCTCTTTCCCTCTTCCCCTCCCTCTGGTCCTCCATTAGGTTTCTCTTGTTCTCCTGTTAGACCTATGAGTGCAAACATATGGTATCTGTCCTTCTCTACCTGACTTATTTCACTTAGCATGACACCCTCGAGGTCCATCCACTTTCATACAAATGGCCAGATTTCATTCTTTCTCATTGCCATGTAATACTCCACTGTGTGTGTGTATATATATATATATACACATATATATACAGCACATCTTCTTGATCCACTCATCAGGTGATGGACATTTAGGCTCTTTCCATGTTTTGGCTATTGTTGACAGTGCTGCTATGAACATTGGGGTACATGTGCTCCTATGCATCAGCATTTCTGTATCCCTTGGGTAAATCCCTAGCAATGCTATTGCTGGGTCATAAGGGAGTTCTATGGATAGTTTTTTGAGGAACCTCCACACTGTTTTCCAGAGCAGCTGCACCAATTTACATTCCCACCAACAGTGTAGGAGGGTGCCCATCTCTCCACACCCTCGGCAGCATCTATAGTCTCTTGA
>NW_021889423.1:0-654 GCF_006229205.1 Suricata suricatta
CTAAGACAGTGTATTAGTTTGCTTGGGCTGCTATAACAAAATGCCAAAGACTGGGTGGCTTAAACAATAGAAATTTATTCTCTCTTAATTCTGGAAAGTAGGAGTCCAAGATCAAGGTGTTGATCTTCTAATGGCCTCTCTTCTTGGCTTGCAGGTGACCACCTTCTCTGTGTCTTCATATGCTCTTCTTCTGTGTGTGTGTATGTGTGTGTGTGTGTGTATCCTAATCTCTTCTTACAAAGATACCAGTCATCATGGGCTTATCCTTATGTCCTCATTTGACCTTAATTACCTCTTTAAGAGCCCATATTCAAATACAGTGACATTCTGAGGCACTGGACTTCAACATATGAATTTCAGGAAAGACAATTTGGTGGGATGGGGTGTGCAATAACAGACGGGATCTTCCAAGTGCTACTTGAACCTGTGAATGATGTCTTGGGCCCCAAGTGATGGACTAGCCATTTTCCCCTTGCTTTGGAAAACATTCGGGATCAAAGTACTGCCTCAAGACAGGGCAGTTCTACACATGTCCTGGCACGTCAGCTTTCAGGGGTAGAGATGGGCATTTCCTCCTGTACTTGAGCCACCAATTCAGGGCTTTTAAAGATACTTGGCTAGATTAAAACAGAATCCAATATCAGGGAAGCCTAA
>NW_021889424.1:0-1428 GCF_006229205.1 Suricata suricatta
CCAGCAGAATGGATTTGAACCCAGGGCAACAGCCCTCAACCTCAGAGACCGTTCGAAGCCATTCTGCAGGTGAGGCTCGAGTGAGACATGGAGGTCCTGGTGCGTTACATAAACATATGTAACTATAAATGCATCAGGACACCTGAGTTAGGTTGGATGCCAAGTCATTTCCAAATATGAAGTTCCAGAGGCTTTATCTGTGTGAAGACTGCCTTTAAAAATGTGTGCCCTTCTAGCATCCGGCTCTTGGTTTCTAAATACCGTTCTCCAGTGAAAGGGACCAGGATCCTGGGAGAGAAGGCTGATTGTAGCGCTGGGCAGAGAAAATGCAGGGTAATCCCAGCACATTTAGTGGTGTCAGAGGAAAAGGTAGTGCTAAAAGCAAAACAGCCCAAACCACACAAAAGGGTTATATCCAAATAACTAATGGGGGCGGAGGGCAGGTCAAGGGTGCAGGAGAGTCAGCCTATGTGAGCTTCCAAAGGCCAAAGCTAGAACAGTTTGAGCAACACGCTAAGTAAAAGAATGCTGAATTTCCACAAATAAAGGAGGAGGGGCGGGCAAAGCAGAAAATCACCATTAGAAGCCCGAGACAGGAATTGCCACAGCTCGATCCACCCACGGATGCTGGAATTGGGGGGCAAACCTTTAAGAAGATACAGGACCCTGCATAAGTTCAAAGTATCTCTCCTCCCAATTAATAATTACTAAGCTGGTTTTTAACATGTGTTCACAAATTCATAGATGTCCAGGGGGTGGAGTTTAAGTCCTCTCCTGTGGCATGTTGGCTGGCCTTAGCCCCTTGCTTCTAAGAAAAGGATATGGAGAGGGAAAGATTGTAACTGTGCAATGAAGAAATCTGGCAGACACCAGCCTAACCTGTGATCAAAGGCAACATCACCAGTGAGAAGTCCCGTGGATGTCATGTACCCCGAAAGGTGATGACGAAAATCCACAGTTTCGTGAAATCTGAAGTGAAGCAGGCTGTCGACACTGTTAACGGAGGGGAGCCTGGGTGAAGGGACTCGGAAGATCTCTGTGCTTTCTCACAACTCTTCTGTAACCTTAAAATCTGCTACAAAGAAAATGCCATTTAAAAAACATGCATCTTGGGGCCCTGGGTGGCTCAGTTGGTTGAGTGTCCGGCTTTGGCTCAGGTCATGATCTCACGGTTTGTGGGTTCGAGCCCCACATCAAGCTCTGTGCTGACAGCTAGCTCAGAGCCTGGACCCTGCTTCTGATTCTGTGTCTCCCTCTCTCTCTGACCCTCCTCTGATCATGCTGTGTGTCTCTCTCTCAAAAGTAAATACAAAACATTAAAAAAAATTAAAAAACATGCATCTTGTTTTGGCTTCAGGATCCTCAAAATGTGGAATGTGAAAATATTGGTCTTAAATTAGGCTATTTTGAAAACAGCAGATTCGGGGG
>NW_021889425.1:0-654 GCF_006229205.1 Suricata suricatta
GCGGTTCATGGGTTCGAGACCTGCGTGGGGTTCTGTGCTGATGGCTCAGAGCCTGGAACCTGTCTTCATATTCTGTGTCTCCCTCTCTCTCTGACCCTCCCCTGCTTACACACACACACACACACACACACACACACTCTCTCTCTCTCTCTCTCTCTAAAAAATAAAAGATTAAAAAAGAAGTTTCCTTTAGCATTTCATTTAGAGCAGGTCTGTCTTCTGTCAAATTTCTTTTAGTTTTCTTTAATCTGAGGATCTTTTTATTTTACCGTTTTAAGACTTAATAATGTTCTTTATTAGTTCATTTGTTTTTTGAGAGAGAGAGAGAGAGTGCAAAAGCAAGCAGGGGAGGGGCAGAGAGAAAGAGAGGGAGAGAAAGAATCCCAAGTAGGCTCCATGCTGTCAGCACAGAGCCCAATGTGGCGCTGGAACTCATGAACTGTGAGATCCTGACCTGAGCTCAAATCAGGAGTCTGTCGCCCAACCAACTGTGCCCCTGTTTTATCTTCTTCCTATAGGGTATTTTTACTGGATATCGAATTCTGGGTTGATTGTTCTTTTCTTTTTCTTTTTTTTTTTTTTAAATTTATAGTTTATTGTCAAGTTGGTTTCCATACACCCAGTGATCTTCCCCACAAGTGCCCTCGTACATGA
>NW_021889426.1:0-654 GCF_006229205.1 Suricata suricatta
TCGCAGCCGAATGGTTAAAAGATTGAGCCACTCAGGCACCCGTTGACCCTTATGTTTTTATGACCCTTGAGGCCCTGGCCAAATCATGGGACCACTGACACCCCTAGCCCCAGAATTCACACTCGTGCCTCATCACAGCCCACACTTTCAATCCCCCGTCAGCTGCCACCAGCCACACCACCTGTGCCTTTGAAAACACTGTGAGTCATGTCCTAACCTTACTGAAGCATTTGCACTCTGAGCACAGTGAGACTCTTAGGGACAAACCTACCTCCGAAACATGAACAAGGGGTCTGACACCACCTCCCTAACATCCAGGATCCTGACCAGAATTCCTGGCGATGGAATCTCTTGACCAGAAATGCACGTCTCAGCTCAGCTTCTCCAGGATAATGAACTGTGTCCCTCTGACACAGCCCATTATTAAAACAGGGTTGTTTTTTAGCATGTCCTGGTGTAAGGCACCAGAGCTCTGCATGCTCAGTTCATACATCTCCAGGCCTAGCCCTGGCTGCTGTTGTGGGAGAACCATCTCATGGACCAAGATATGGACAGGAGGTGTGCTCACTCCTCCTGTGTATCACTGTGTTCATGACTTCTCAGCTCAAACACCAAGAAACTGTGCATGTGTGTGCTGAACCGCACTGTTGCACA
>NW_021889427.1:0-654 GCF_006229205.1 Suricata suricatta
TATTTATTTATTAGGAAGAATTAGCGCATATGCTTATGGAAGCTGAGAAGTCCCATGACTTCTAACTGAATTATACCACTGGCTTTCCTGGGTCTCCAGCTTGGAGACAGCAAGACAGCAATGTCTCCAAGCTGGAGACCCAGGAAAGCCAGTGGTATAATTCAGTTAGAATCTGAAGGCCTGAGAACCAGGGAGGCTAGTGGTGTAATTCCCAGTCTGAGTGCCAGAGACGAGATGAGATGTCCCAGTTCAATAATGAGATGGGGAAAAGGGGGCAAATTCTTCCTTCTGCTTTTTGTTCTATTCAGACCCTCAGTGGATCAGATGATGCCCACCCCCACTGGGGAAGAGAGTCTACTTTACCAAGTCCACTGATTCAGATGCTAATTTCATCTAGAAACATCTTCACAGACATACTCAGAGATAGTATTTAATCTAAGCACTCCTATGGCTAGTCAAATTGACTCAAAATTAACCATCACATATCCTATACTTCAATAATAGATCCTCTTGGGGAAAAACGATCCTAAATGCATTTGTGTACAGAGATGGTTTAAGGGAAGTTCCTATCTCTTCAGCCATAAATCAGTTAACAGGAACTGTTTAGGAGGAGGAGGAGGCAGGAGAGAAGCCAGGGTCCCTAAGAGGATTGCT
>NW_021889428.1:0-654 GCF_006229205.1 Suricata suricatta
GCGCGGCGGGCGAGGGTCCCGGCAGGTCCCGCCGCCGCGACTGGGGCGCCGCGCCGCCGTCGCTGCAGACGGTTATGGTAATGAGCGGCTCTGTCTAGCGAGGAGCGTGTGAAACCCGTCAATCCTGTTTGCCATTTCCCCGTGGATTTCCGAGGAGAGGTTCTGCAGGATGCCCCCAGGGTGAGAGAGGGAACATGACAAGCGCGCCCGCTCTCCCGCCCGCCCTCTGCTCCCGCCGCCGCCGCCGCCGCCGCTCCTCAGGCAGCACACACGGGGCGCCTTCCCCTCACCCCCACCCCAGCCCGCCCCCTGCCTCCTTCCCTCCTTCCCGCCCTCCCTCCTCCCACTCTTTCCCTGTCTCCCCTCCCCTCCCCTCCCCTCCCCTCCCGGTGCCCGGGGACACGCGGGCCCAGCTCCAGCCCGCAGCCCAGACCCCACGCGCTCCCCGGCTCCCGCCCCAGCCCTGGGGGGCTCGGCTCCAGCCGGATAACGTATTCACTCTGCAACCTTCTGAGATGTCTTCTCTCTGTCTCTCTCTTTTTTTTATTTGGTTTGGTTCTGTTGTTGTGTGTGCGTGTGATTTAAAAAAAAAAAATCTGTGCCTTTCCCACCCTTTGAAAAGACTTTCTTCTCCTTTGCCACAGCAAACGGAGA
>NW_021889429.1:0-654 GCF_006229205.1 Suricata suricatta
TTTCATTATTTACTCATAGTTACTATTTGACTCTGATGCCTCTGCAAAAGTAAGAATCATGGAAAGGACCTTCCGAAGGACTCTTGACACTGACATGGCTGGAGTAGATGCTACCTGATTTGAATCAGTTTTTGCTCAAATAAACTCTTAACATTTTTAATGTGCCTCAGTTTATGTTTTAACACTGTCAATCTAATATGTATGAATACAAAAACCGGCTAAGTTGTATTTAGCACAATACTGATACTTTATTGGAGACCCATGAATCATATAAGCAGGATGGGAGTCATGAGCTTTATTTAGGTCTTTACTTACTTAAGAAAATCTAGCCTTCTCAATATGAAAAGAGATAGGTTTTATTCACACTTATGTAACCGTCTGTATTTGTCTTTAATATCTTCTACTGTCACTTTCATTAAACAGATGATTATTATTTCATAATGATCAGTGATCCTATATATTTTAATATTCAAACCTTTTTGACTAAGAATAACAACTTTATTTATTTATTTTTATTTTTTCTTTTATAGTTTATTGTCAAGTTGGTTTCCATATAACACCCAGTGTTCATCCCAACAAGTGCCTCCTTCATGCCCATCACCCCCCTTCCCCTCTCCCCCACCTCCTTCAGCCCTCAGCTTGTTCTCAGTATTC
>NW_021889430.1:0-654 GCF_006229205.1 Suricata suricatta
CTGGAGTCTGCTTCAGATTCTGTGTCTCCCTCTCTCTCTGCCCTACCCCCACTCTCTCTCTGCCTCTCTCTCTCAAAATAAAGACGTAAAAAAAAAAAAGTGCTGTGTGAATGCAGGACAGAGGGGAGGGGTGAAAAGACGAGGCAGAGGATGGGGCTTTCCAGGAGGTGGTTGGATAAGCAGACCTAGGCTCAGGGGAAGGGGTCCATGGGGAGACCATCTTGCTCTGGGTGGCAAGATGACCCGAGGTAAAGTGAAGGAGAGGCCAAGGGCAATGATGCAGAGTAGGAGGAGAAGGGGGCTGGAGACAGATCTCATTTAGGGGCCCAAAGACAAGTCAGAATGGAAACAGAGGTACAGAACCAAGACCTGAGCACCTTGAAGGAGGGCAGGCATCTCTAAATACAGAAGGACAGTGGTCAGAAGACAGAAATAAGTCCCTAGAGTCTGACATCTTGGGGTTCATTATATAAACTAATTGAGCTTTCCCTGCACAGCCTTTCACTTTACACTGCTATTAAACAGGTGTTAAGTGACCGTCTCAAAGTCTCAAAGCCCCACAACTAGCTCGAGGAAGGGCGGGGACTTTAAACCAGCGAGGCCCCACAGCAAAACCTGTCACTGCCCCCCACTCCCTGCACATGTGGTCACGCG
>NW_021889431.1:0-654 GCF_006229205.1 Suricata suricatta
GGGTGGCTCAGTCGGGTAAGTGTCTGACTGATTTCACTTTAGGTCATGATCTCTCCATTTGTGGGATCAAGCCCCACATCAGGCTCTGTGCTTGCAGCGAGGAGCCTGCTTGAGATTCTCTCTCTCCCTCTCGCTGCCCCTCCCCTGCTTGCACAAGCATGTTCTCTCTCTCTCTCAAAATAAATAAATAAATAAATAAGGGGGTACCTGTGTGGTTCAGTCAGTTGAACTGACTTCAGGTCAAGTCACGATCTCATGGTTCATGAATTTGAGCCCTGCGTCGGGCTCTGTGCTGACAGCTCAGAGCCTAGAGCCTCCTTATGATTCTCCATCTCCATCTCTGCCCCTCCCCTGCTCATGCTCTGTCTCTTTGTCTCTCAAAAGTAAATAAACATTAAAAAAATTTAACAAATAAAAGAAGTAATAAAGTTAGGATGTGGTCATGCTGGATCAGGATGGGTCTAAATCCAAAGATCGCTGTCCTTATCAGAAGAGAAATAGACACACACACAGGGAAGGCAGCTGCGGGGACATGGGGGCAGGCACGAGGGCACAGCGTCTGTGGGCCGAGGCCCAGCACACGTTTCTCCACCAAGTCCCCAGGAGGCAGCAGCCCTGCCACACCTTGCTCCCAGACTTCTGGCCTCCAGAACT
>NW_021889432.1:0-654 GCF_006229205.1 Suricata suricatta
GGTGCAAATTAAGAAAAAATGTGAGCTTCCTTTTTTCCAAGAAATTATATGTAATTTGAACCTGTGTAACTTACAAAATCAGAGTTCTATTAACTAATTTCTCAGCAATCTTTTGATCTATATATTTGTGTCAAAATGGAAATATTTTTATGCTGTTAAAATTTATCAGATAATAGTTGTACATGATTTAAAAAACTCTAACAGTAAAACTGTATATAAAATGAAAAGTAAAAGTCTTCCTTCTTATTGTCCTCTCCCAAGCTTCCCTCATTTTTCAAAGATAGTGTTAACTATTTCGCTTTTAAGTGTTGCTGGTGCTTATCAGTATAACTTTAAGTAATATGCATATAATTGTGTTCTGATTTATCAACTTCAGAAACTTTTTGTTGATTTTCCATTAGAAAAGCTGAGCAATTTACCATCTCAGCATGCACATTTATTACTTTTGTTATGTTACTTTTTTTTGTGGCAAATACCTTTATAACTTTATACCATAACCTTGATATTTTTTTCTTTTTTAATTTTGATTTGGCTCCTTGCTGAATGTGGGGCTTGAACGCTGGACCCTGAGGTCAAGAGTCATGAGCTCCACTGATTGAGCTAGCCAGGCACTCCTTTAAACTTCTTTTTCTTTCTTTCTTTAAACATTTTTTT
>NW_021889433.1:0-654 GCF_006229205.1 Suricata suricatta
ATTGATTCTTTGGACCTGGTCTCTCGAACACTTCCCAATGTGCCCAGGAGCCATCTCGGATGATTCTGGTGAGGACAGAACTCTTTCCAGGGGATCACCAGGGTGACAGAATGAGAGAAACATGAGCACCTGAATGCCTGTGTAGACCAAAGCCTCCCTGGACCTGCATTATTCACTTCAGGACTGCCGTGTGTGCAGGTAATTGACTCCTGTATTTTCTAATCCTCTGTACTTTTGGGTTTCCTTGGAAAAGCCCTCTTAGATTTTGTCCTGATGCAAAATATTATACAATACATCCTTCTACAAAATATAATATATGTTTATATTTATTTTCTACAGTTATATAACAAATTGCCATAAACTTAGTGCCATAAAACAAGAGAAGTTTATGATGTCACAAGTCTTCAGGTCACGCTCAGCGTCTCTTCAGGCTGAAATGAAGGTATCAGCCAGGGCTGCTGTCTCACCTAAGCCTCAGGGTCCTTCTCCAGTCTCCTGTGTGGTGGACAGAACGCATCTCCTTTCTGCTCTAGACTGAGGTCCCATCTCCTTGCCGCCTGTCGGCTGCCAGCCAGCACCCTCTCATCTCCTGGAGGCTGTGAGGACTTCCTTGTTGCATGGCCCCCAGTGGTAGTTTGCACCGTAACTGTTGCT
>NW_021889434.1:0-654 GCF_006229205.1 Suricata suricatta
GCGCCTGGGTGGCTCAGTCGGTTAAGCCTCCGGCTTCGGCTCAGGTCAGATCTCACGTTCGTGGGTTCGAGCCCCGCGTCAGGCTCTGTGCTGGCAGCTAGCTCAGAGCCTGGAGCCTGCTTCCAGTTCTGTGTCTCCTTCTCTCTCTCTGCCCCTCTCCCTCTCATGCTCTGTCTCTCTGTATTAAAAATAAATAAAACATTAAAAAAAAAGGTTGATTTTATCACATAATCAACCATGTCTATATGAATGCAGGACATACAGAACAACAGAGGGGGAAAATGGTCTTAACATATACAGAAAAAAATTATACATATCAATATTTATAAAACCAATCAGCAAAATAAGAATAAAAATTCCTTAATCTGGTAAAAGACATGCATCAAAAACTTCTAAAAAATATTACCTTAGTAGTGAAACAATAAGACACTTTAAAGTCAGGAGTAAAATTCATCGTTTCTATTTTTTATTGAACTAGAAATTCTACCTGAAAAAGACAAAAAATAAAATCAAAGGTCTACTCTGTCTGTTGAAATGGCCAAGAAGCAAAGACTTCTCACTAGCAACAGACACAGCTAACGCTTAGATATTGGTTTCTAACACCATTCTTCATTGAAAGAAACATGAGTTCCTAAGAGAAAGGACCACCTGCAT
>NW_021889435.1:0-3441 GCF_006229205.1 Suricata suricatta
TACTTAAGAAAGTTTCAGCGATAGGTAATCTTACTTTATAGATGAAGACACTGAGGCACACACACAGATCTTAGTTCTTGCCCAAGATTACTCACCAGCGAACACTCTACACAAGATTCAAATTCAGGTATTAAGGCCTCTTCACTTAACCAATGGGCTTAACTACCTTTTTATCATAAAGATGCTAACTTGATGATTGTAGTGGCTTCATGACTGGTGAAAAATAATGTATCTATGCACAGGAAAGTCATGAATAAAGCTAGTCTTCTTAGATGTAAGTTTCCTTGTTTTCTTCATTCCTTCATGCTTGCTCTTAAGAACACTTTAACCCAGAAAATCAATATGGACATACATGTGGACATGTATTGAAAGGAAATGCTGTAGTAAAAAGGGCAACACCTTGTATATAGTTAAGATAAAAGGAATAAGAGGGTCACCAAAGGAAAATAAAGAATAGTTAAGAAGTAATGAGCCATCCAGGAAAGTAGCCTTGACAAGAATAAATGAAGAAAATTCCACACAGAGAGAGTAAGTAGAAAACAATTGTCAACGTCAGAGAGACAATACTGCATCTCAGACTGGGTGCATGCAGGGGGCTGCTGTACCCTAGAGGCAGTATCATCTTAGGAGCACCAGGTTTATGCAAACATCAAACCACAACATAAAATGCAAGCATTTTCCCTGCTCCAGATCTTTAAAAGATCTGAGTACTATTTTTAGACAAATAAAGATATCTTTGACTTCTAAAGTTTTTATAATTTTTTAGAAAACAAAAGGATTGTGAACTTGAGGAAACAATAAAATTAGCAGAAGCTGTGTTCTCTGTACTTATTCAACAGTTACCCATTATCTTTATCAACTGCAAATAGAACTATTTTGTATGTTAATATAATCCCAGCTTTTAAATCATACTTCAGATGACACTATTTTTAGAATCAAGACCTTTAAGAACATTTTTCCCTCTTTTATTCTAGCTCCTCCAACATCACTACCAAGAGTAGCAATTACTGTCATCAGTTAATTGAATTGATCTAGTCATGGGGTTATAGCACACTGAAGAGAGGGCTGAATTGCCTGCCAACATGAGCCCAGAGGCAGTGTCTCAAGTGCTGGGTTGAGAGGGATTTCTGTGATCATCTTTCAGTTTAGAAGGAAAAGAAATGTTCATTGATTAGTGGCATCATTTACAGTGGAGGGAAGAAAGGTTAGGTACTGCTATGGACTGAATTTTTGTGTCCTCCCAAATTCATATGTTGAAGTTTTGTTCTTCAATGTCATAGTATTTGGAAGTGGGGCCTTTGGGAATTGACCCCAATTAGATCAGGTCATGAGAGCAGACCCTTTTGGTGGGATTAATGCCTTTATAAAAAGAAGAGACCCAAGACCCGTCTCTCCCTTCTGCGTGCTCACACTAAGGGAAGGCCATGTGAAGATAGAAGACGTTCAATGGCGACTGCATCCAGGAAGACGGCTCTCCTCAGACATGGGATCTGTTGGCACCTTAGTCTGGGACTCCCCAGCTTCCAAGCCTGCAGGAAACAGCGTTTGTTGTTAAGTTGCCCAGACTATGGTATTTTATGATAGCAGCCCAACCTGACCAGAACAGGTTCTTAGGGCCTGAAGATGAATAAGAATAGCTTCCTTTTAGGTCTAATTAAAGAGTTCTTCGATGTAAAATGGAATGTAGTGGATGAAGCTCTGTAGAGTTTAGCTGACTGAGACCTGGTTGCCAAGAGACTCTACCCCATAATCACAGCAGATTGGAGACGAACAGTCTGGACAGTGGACTGAGGGTGAATCACAGGACTGTGAGAGTGGTAATGTGCAAGTAGAATTACTGAGCTGACTCCTGATGAGAAGGTGGGCATTCCCCAGGCCAGTTAGGAGGGTGCCTGACACACAGGTTCCTAGTAGGGAAGCAACTGTTTATAGATCAGAATAAAAGCTTGAGTATATGGTACATTCATAAAAAAATTAAATCCAAAGAATTATGTTAATAAAAGTAATTGCAATTAATACTATTATTATAAATATGAGTATTAGCTAATTTATATTAGTATTTATAGCATAACAGGTGTGGAGTTAACTCTCTGTATTCTTGTTCATTCATTCTTTGACAATTATGTGACTCTTGCTACGGGCCTGGCTTCACTTAACAGACATCAGTTACTCAATGAGAACAGATAAGAACTACAGTTCCTCTACCTTTCTCTGAGTCTACTCTGATATTGTTTACTCTATTTAGAAATTTTTAAATATTTATTTATTTTTGAGAAAGAGACAGAGGCAGAGTGAGAGCCAGGGAGGGGCAGAGAAAGAGGAGGACAGAATCTGAAGCAGGCTCCAGGACTGAAGCTGTCAGCTCAGAGCCTGATGCTGAAGTCAAATGCTCGACTGAGCCACCCAGGCGTCCCAGCTCTGATACTATTTAGAAGATCGACCCAACCAGAAAGTTCATCAACTTCCTCAGTGAAGCAACAAAATTCGCCTAGCCCATGGTAGAAATAACCCTACAATTTCCAAGATTTTCTGAAGTTTGAGGTGTGCCAAACCCTATCAATATCTATATTGATATCTATACTTTGGACAGTTAGATCAGAAGGAAGGAAAAAAGGCACATAAACTGCTAAGTCAGCTTATGCTGCACATAATTGCTAATTAGATTTATTTTGGTTCTCTGGGCATCTTACATGACAAAATGCTCTATGAACAGCAACTTTAAGAGTAGGTTCCGAATATTATACAGTTTGAATTCAAATAGAGGATCCGGAGACATTTAATCTTTAAACAATTCTTGATAATTTGGCTTTTCTTCTTTCTTTATTTAAAACAATTTTCCCCCTATTGCAACATGATATCTGAGAATCAAAGGCTGAAATGTGTATTCAGCTTCACTTAAAAACTTTATTTGTGCTTCTGCAAAGTATCTTGTGAAATCAGCTGGAAACCACAGGCAGAAATGAAATCCTAGGAAGAAAGTAGCTGTTCTAATTAACATTATTTTCATTTGAAATAGTTTATTTGGATTTTGATAATAGGAAGAAAATCAAATGGATCGAAGTTTCTAAAAAGTTATTTGCATTTCCTTTTTAAAAATAGTAAACGTTCGCCACTTATTCTCATCATTTAATACATATTTCTAAATCTAAAGGAGGTGGAGGGTAGATAAAGAAGGAGAAAGGGCCATGTGGAAAAATGAGGCTGAAACAAGGCAACAAGAGAGAGACCCAAAGCCTGGCAAATTTTTTTTTTTTTTTTTCCAAAAAGGACGACCTGATGAAGGTGGTGAGGAAAAACGGTGCTGACCTACCTTTGGAAACGATGGAGTCTGTGAGACTAGAGACAAAAGGACTTGCACAGAAACAATCCTCTCTAGTTAGTACAGTTTCTACAGGAATATAGGGTAATACTTCTGAGGCAAACATACAGATATACTGACAC
>NW_021889436.1:0-1428 GCF_006229205.1 Suricata suricatta
CCAGCAGAATGGATTTGAACCCAGGGCAACAGCCCTCAACCTCAGAGACCGTTCGAAGCCATTCTGCAGGTGAGGCTCGAGTGAGACATGGAGGTCCTGGTGCGTTACATAAACATATGTAACTATAAATGCATCAGGACCCCTGAGTTAGGTTGGATGCCAAGTCATTTCCAAATATGAAGTTCCAGAGGCTTTATCCGTGTGAAGACTGCCTTTAAAAATGTGTGCCCTTCTAGCATCCGGCTCTTGGTTTCAAAATACCGTTCTCCAGTGAAAGGGACCAGGATCCTGGGAGAGAAGGCTGATTGTAGCGCTGGGCAGAGAAAATGCAGGGTAATCCCAGCACATTTAGTGGTGTCAGAGGAAAAGGTAGTGCTAAAAGCAAAACAGCCCAAACCACACAAAAGGGTTATATCCAAATAACTAATGGGGGCGGAGGGCAGGTCAAGGGTGCAGGAGAGTCAGCCTATGTGAGCTTCCAAAGGCCAAAGCTAGAACAGTTTGAGCAACACGCTAAGTAAAAGAATGCTGAATTTCCACAAATAAAGGAGGAGGGGCGGGAAAAGCAGAAAATCACCATTAGAAGCCCGAGACAGGAATTGCCACAGCTCGATCCACCCACGGATGCTGGAATTGGGGGGCAAACCTTTAAGAAGATACAGGACCCTGCATAAGTTCAAAGTATCTCTCCTCCCAATTAATAATTACTAAGCTGGTTTTTAACATGTGTTCACAAATTCATAGATGTCCAGGGGGTGGAGTTTAAGTCCTCTCCTGTGGCATGTTGGCTGGCCTTAGCCCCTTGCTTCTAAGAAAAGGATATGGAGAGGGAAAGATTGTAACTGTGCAATGAAGAAATCTGGCAGACACCAGCCTAACCTGTGATCAAAGGCAACATCACCAGTGAGAAGTCCCGTGGATGTCATGTACCCCGAGAGGTGATGACGAAAATCCACAGTTTCGTGAAATCTGAAGTGAAGCAGGCTGTCGACACTGTTAACGGAGGGGAGCCTGGGTGAAGGGACTCGGAAGATCTCTGTGCTTTCTCACAACTCTTCTGTAACCTTAAAATCTGCTACAAAGAAAATGCCATTTAAAAAACATGCATCTTGGGGCCCTGGGTGGCTCAGTTGGTTGAGTGTCCGGCTTTGGCTCAGGTCATGATCTCACGGTTTGTGGGTTCGAGCCCCACATCAAGCTCTGTGCTGACAGCTAGCTCAGAGCCTGGACCCTGCTTCTGATTCTGTGTCTCCCTCTCTCTCTGACCCTCCCCTGATCATGCTGTGTGTCTCTCTCTCAAAAGTAAATACAAAACATTTAAAAAAATTAAAAAACATGCATCTTGTTTTGGCTTCAGGATCCTCAAAATGTGGAATGTGAAAATATTGGTCTTAAATTAGGCTATTTTGAAAACAGCAGATTCGGGGG
>NW_021889437.1:0-654 GCF_006229205.1 Suricata suricatta
TGTATGGAGTGTTCTGCTGTTGAGAATCAGAGAGTTTGCAGCTGAGGATTTTATTGTCTCCACAATGGTACTTCGAGGGAGAGCACTGTTCTTTATTTTACATGGTTCCAGCATCAGACCTTTTATAGAATTTGCACCATTAGAGTATTAAATATTATGGTCACGTATTATTAAGAACATGTGATGTGATTGCAGAGATGGGAGGGGTTTCTATAAAAAGGAGAAACTTTTTCTAAGCTTGGGCAATCCCTGAGAGGAGAATAGAAAGATCTGATGTGAGAGAAATAAGGGAATGGGTGGGTTTATGGGGGAGCCGTTCTTTATAGCCTAGGGGCTTCTAGGCCATAGAGCAGGAGGAATTTAGAGAACACACCTGATCTGTGCAAGGCCTCCATGAAAGACTGGCTCCGTGCAATTCAGAGCAGCTTTCTGGTATGATCATGGGGATTTTGCACACTGTTAATCCTTCCTCTCCGGTGCATAGTATAAATGATACGGCAAATATCATTTTGGGTTCTCTGACTCACCAAACAAAATTGTATCAAAAATTTATTTGGGTAAGAAATATTTTTCTCACATTTAAAGATAATTTCCAAACAGACTTCTCCTCTTTCAGTGATTTATTTCACTGCAATTTTAATACTGAAAGATTAC
>NW_021889438.1:0-654 GCF_006229205.1 Suricata suricatta
CATGAGGATACTATTGCTTGCTTTTACTTACTGTTATTTTTAAAAAGTTGAACACTAGTATACAAATCTCTGCTGGTATTTTCCACTGTGGGTATTATCCTTCCACATTCCATTTCAGCCAGTGATGACGGCTGGGACCTGACCCCAGGCAGAGCTCTCCAAAGAACATACCAGCCAAACTGTGCTCCAAAATTCCCAGTAACAGTTGAAAAGTGCCAAGGTGGCCAGGTGCTGGGCAGGAGGATATTTTAGGCTTGGCTGATGGTCCAAATTGGATCCTTCCTCTGCCTATCAGAACTATCCATTAAGAAAGAGTGCCTGTATCTCTTTCCCTGCCCTCCCATCTCACCTTTCTCTGACTCTATACTCTATGCTTGTGAAATTTTTTTTGCACCACATAAAACAATGTGCATGTGTAATCCCTTAACTGACAATATGAAAGATCTGAGCCTCAGAAAGGAAGGCCTGGTAGCTTGTACCTCTAATGATGCTCCCCCCACACACCCCGTAAAGATTATAGCATGATGAACAATAAGAACAGGACATTGATAGATCTAAGAAGTGTTAAGATAATTATCATACTCAGATGTTAGGGACATAGCATTCAAATGTCTTCCTTATTAAGGCATCAGCCTGGGGCAAAGGTTATCAGTA
>NW_021889439.1:0-654 GCF_006229205.1 Suricata suricatta
ATACTGAGGATTGTATTAGCCATGTTTGGTCTTGATTAATAGAATAATTGTTTCAGGAAATAGCTCCAGGAAACAGATGCTCAAAATGGAATGCTAGAATGGAATCATTCATATAAAACAACAACAACAACAACACAGGGATAATAACTCTTTGCTAAGTGGGATGGAGCCTTGGTGATCCATGGCATAGCATGGCATTATAATTAATTAAATCAAATCATTAGATGAAACACAGATGGAGGTAGATCAAGTGGCTGTGGCACTTAGTAGTTATGGCAACGATAGTGATTATATGATTGTTGGGTTTCTTGGATTTGGTTTATAGCCTTAGAGATGTATGTATAGGAAAAGCAAAAATATCAGCTATGAACAGACAATTATAAACACCTGTGGAGATCCAGAAGTCCTGTTGGCAGTTTTGAAGGAATCCTTCATCTTGTGAATTCACAGAGGATGTAAGATTGAAGACCAACAGTGTTTGATTGTAAACATCAATTAAATACTCAACCTTGCTAATTATTTCACGCTATGATAAGGACCATAGTAGGGAAGGATAAGACTTCTTTGTATAGAATAGGGGTATTTACATCGTGGGACAAAAGTGTACTTATCCTGTTTTGCCTTAAGGCTGTGTAAATCTTCTCTCTTACATGA
>NW_021889440.1:0-654 GCF_006229205.1 Suricata suricatta
AAGTTTTTCTTTCTCTACAGAAATAAAATCAGTTTAATATACATGTATATTTTTAAATCAGGGATTATAGATTTGGTTCACAGAAGAAAAATGTAATGCAACTTCTTTGCAATGTCTAATACTCACTATATCTCTGTTGATCAAAACTGCAAGAAATACTTCCTAAACCAGGGGTACCTATATAAAATCCTATTCTGCAACATTGGCTATGGTAATAAACCAACTGGTCTTTCAGCTGCTATGACATGATTGAATTTGAATGACATTTTAGGAATTTGATCTTTTCCCAGTGACACATCTAGTTAAAGAAGTTATTTTGGCAATGTATAAGTTACAAGTGAAACAATTACATAACTCAAAAGACTAGAGTTAAGACAAATTGCATCTGGATGAGAAGATAGTAGCAACCTGAAAGATGTTTTATTCCTTAATAGATTTAACAGTGAATGATTATTTTGGAAAGGAAAGATACAAGTTATTAGTTCGACTTTGAATGCTTTCTACCAAGAAGAATAAAACAAGGTAGAAAAAGAACAAGTTTAAAAAATTAGAAGACATCCATTTTTGGATATTGTATCTTTGCAATTAAATTATCTTTTAGTATTGGTTGCTAGTATAAATAAGGTTGCTATAAGAAAAACAATATGAATAATT
>NW_021889441.1:0-654 GCF_006229205.1 Suricata suricatta
AATCTTCAGCTGGGAGCCAAGGAATAACATGGTATGATGTCTCCCTCTCTTTAAAATCTAGAAAAACACCCATGGGTTAAAAATGTTAAATATGCCAAATACATGGGTTAACATTAGCATGATAATAACATCATTTGTTTGCTCAAATAATTTTCTATTTATAGAATGTTTGCCTTTTGAACTATTTTTGTATAATTTCGTTGCATTCTCATTCACTCAGACTTACAAAATAATTAACATGTATAGAAAATCTTACACTGATTGAAGAATGCTTTTCAATTTAAAGTTATAGGAGCTTCCATTTAAAGCTTCCATAAGGTATAGCTATTTGTCTTTTTCACAGGTGAGAAGCCAAAGTTAATTAAATTTAAGACAATTTGTCAAGGTTGCACACGTAGGAAATGATAAACTTTGTATTTAAATATGTCTGTTTGATTCCAGAGCCTCTGCTCCTTCTTTTTATTTTTTTTAGAAAAACTCATTTTCATTATTTAGAGTCCAAAATCCAAGTAGTTTTTTGAACCGGTAAAAAGTACTAAAAAGCTTCTGTAAAATAGTAACCACTGTACCTCTACTTACCAACATGGCTTCTCCCATAGGCCCAGGTGCAATAAAAAGTCTGAGTCCATTTATCACCTTTGACTGCTGACAGTT
>NW_021889442.1:0-654 GCF_006229205.1 Suricata suricatta
GGAGGGCACTTGTGGGGAAGAGCACTGGGTGTTGTATGAAAACCAATTTGGCAATAAACTATTTAAAAAAATAAAATTAAAATAAAAAATTAAAAAAAAAAAAAAGAATTCAGGGGTGCCTGGATGGCTCAGTTGGTTAAGCATCTGATGTCAGCTCACATCATGATCTCGTGGTTTGTGAGTTCAAGCCCTGTGTCAGGCTCTCTGCTCACAACTCAGAGCCTGGAGCCTGCCTTGGATTCTGGGTCTCCCTCTCTGCTCCTCCCCTGCTCACACTCTGTCTCTCTTTCAAAAATTAACAAACATTAATTATCACTCAACAATCGACTAAAAATGTTTGAGTTTTAATTAAATTAAATGACAGCTCGAGCTTTCAGCATAGAGCCTGACCCTGGGCTTGGACCTACGAACAGTGAGATCAAGCACTAAGCCGAAGTAGTCAGCCACTTAACCAACGGAGCTACTCAGGTGCCCGTAACAACTGATTTAAAGGAAAAGAATACCACTCCATGGGGGAATGTAACCACTGAACCTGGCCCCATCTGGGGAGTTGGGGAGTGATTTCTTGAGTAAATGATGTTCCAAGCTGGGCTTGGAAAAGACAGTTAACCAGGTGAAGGCAAGAGAGGGGAAGTTCTCCCTTCCTTCAGGGTG
>NW_021889443.1:0-654 GCF_006229205.1 Suricata suricatta
TGATTTTAGGGTCATTGGAGATTAGTGTCCTTTTCAAAACCCAGTTTTCTTTTAAATTCTATCCAGGTTAAATGTAGGTGCAAGTAAATGCCATGGCCTGTCTAAACATATGAATTAGACAGGCATGAGGCCAGTGCTGTAAAAGGATTAGCTGACTACATTAAAAGCCTTTATTTTTCATCCATACACTCCCCCCCCCCAGGACTAATGGGTACATCTAACCATATCTTTATTCAAAAATATATTTGGTATGCATTGATACAATTATTCCCCATTGATTATTCATACTACAATACAAGGTATGTTGGTTTCCACATTAAAGATGCTATAACTTCTCTCTTCTTTATATAAAATACAAAAAATATATTCCTTTCAAGAGATACTGTTTTCATGGCAAATAGTTCAGGGCATAATGATATTTTTTCAGTATTTTTTCTATGGTCTACTGTAATAATTTTCAATTATCTTGAAAATAGCCTCATTAAACTGATTGTGATCCTTGAAAATTGTTAAAATATTTTGGTAGGTCTTGATTTGCTTATCCATGACTTTTTCTGGAGCCTTTGGTTCCTTGACTGTACATTTTAGCCCCAGATATTGGCTTCTCAACACCTTTTTAAACTCAAATAGCTGCTCTTTATTCTGGGTTTCCTG
>NW_021889444.1:0-654 GCF_006229205.1 Suricata suricatta
GAGGCAAGACTCTCCCACCCCCTCCCTGAAAATCTCACACCAGAACAGGAAGTCTGAAGTAAAACAACTTTCCCAGGAAACTAGTCACATCTAAGAGCCCAAACCGCATGTGAGGAAGGAAGCCCATGGGGACCAACAGCAAGACGGGGCGGGGGCCTCGACATCACGCCTCTCGCCGGGGCTGCGGGACCCAGAGTTGGCCATGGGTTGTCGCGAAGGGTGTTTTTCGCATATATTGATTACAGTGGTGGTAAAGTTAATATAAAATATTTCTCAGAAACGGGAACTGACAGTTATCGAACATTTATTACAGACCATGATTTCTTTTAATTTTTGGTACCCACACGTGCGCACACATGCACACACACGCATAATTTACCACCCTGACCCTTTGTGAGGGCACAGCCCGGGGGCATTAAGCACATTCACACTGCTGTGCAACCATCCCCATTGTCGGTCTCCAGAACTTTCCATCTTCCCAAACTTTTAAACACTGGCCCCCAGCCCCTGGCGCCCACCATCAGCCCATCTCCGTGGATCCACTGCTGTGGGTCCTTCATATAAGTGGACTCACTGAGGATTCGCCCTTTCGTCGGGCCTATTTCACGAAGCAGGATGTCCTCAGGGTCCATCCATGCTGAAGCAGGCGCCAGC
>NW_021889445.1:0-654 GCF_006229205.1 Suricata suricatta
GCTACAGTCCTCATCAAAGGGGAGGGGGGCTGCCAAGATCACAGGAGGGGGCCGGTCGGCAGGCCCTCAGCCCTGCAATTCACTCCATTCATCTGCAAATGAAGTGTGTCAGTGTGTGTGTGCAGCACGTGCCTGCTGCCCCGGGACGGCCTGCTCCCACGGACACGGACCAAACCCACACTGTAATTACGACCTTTCCAGAAAGCTCCAGGAAGCCCGGTGGGCAAGGGGTGCTGAAGGAGGAGGAGCTGGCTTTCGCTTCTTTCTTTAGGTTCAGGTGGTGGAGGCCCTCCCTGAGGAGGTGGCCGGGAGCAGGAAAAGGTGGTCCACCAGGGGCAGCAAGTGCCAAAGGGCCCCAGGCCATTAGGTCTGAGGGTCAGTGAGGCTAGAGACCCGCAGGGGAGGAGACGTGCCAGCCTGGAAGGTCCAAGAGGGCTGCCCTGCCCTGGCCCCACGCCTGCTGTGGCCTGGGGACAGGGCTCATCATCTCTGCACCAGGCCTGGGCTGTTGGGTGTTGAAAATTCCAGATATATACACACTGGTCGGTTGACTTTTGAAACAGAGTGCCCTGGGACCCTGGCCCTGCACTGAGTGGCCACAAGGCTTGGCAGAACTCAGGACGGCCCCCACCTGAGACCGGAGCCTGACGGGGC
>NW_021889446.1:0-654 GCF_006229205.1 Suricata suricatta
GCATAAACTGCAGAATGTAAGGTGAGGCCGGCCTGATTTACTCCCAGATTAGTGCTCCCGCGATCTACCACATCTCCTTGTAGATTGATTTTAACCTGAAGATAAGCAAATCAAAATTATCAGTGTCAAGAGGATTGCAAATTACCCTTACTAGAAATTATTTAAACCAAAGTTTACAATGTTGATAACTAGTTCTAAAGCTTTTCTTGGAGTTAACCACACAAAATATAAACTTTTTTCCCTTTCTTGGGTTTTACATGTCTCGTGGGATTAGCAGGTGTTTAATCTAACATGACCTAAACATACATAAAGGCCAAGAGGAAAAGGATATTCTTACCAAACTGGACGCAGTCACTTCACTGTAGAGAAGCCCAAAGGGAACGATGAGGAAATGTTCCTGCTCGGAGCTCACTCTGGTCTGTGAGGAAAATTACCGAGTTAGCTCAAACATCCAAGTGACATTATCCACATTTCTTTCCATCAGGGAGCTACCCAGGCAAGCGTCCGTCACAGAGCCACAGGTACCAGAAGCTTTCTACCATGACTCGGCTATAATTTAGCAGGTGCATAAAGTACATCTGGCTCATGCATGACAAGTAAGTCTGCACGGACACGTGGTAGCTACCACACCAGCCCCACATGCCACTGTCGCTC
>NW_021889447.1:0-1428 GCF_006229205.1 Suricata suricatta
CAGGGTCCTCCACCTGTCACACTCACCTGCAGGGCCCTCCACCTGTCATGCTCTCCTGCAGGGCCCTCTGGGGCCTGGGGTGTTGGACTAGGGCAGGCCAAAGACTGGGCCTTGCCCGAATCCACACTCCTCTTATGCACACACATGTGTGCGCACACACACAGGAGCACACTCTCTGCCCTTGAGGCATTCCACGTGCTTAAGGAGATTTAGTGAGTGCGGGAGGGATTATAGTGGAGAGCGATGGGGGTCCACGGGCCACGCATGGGGCAGTTTGGGACCCGCAGAAGGGCACTGCACTTGGCTCTGGAAGGGAGGCGGGGAAGGGGTCCTGGAGGGACTGACACGTGATCCCTGTAGGCATGGTGGGGGAGGGGACAAGCAGTGCTGGTGGCTGGCCCAGAACACGTGAAGGCCAGAGGGAAGGGAGCGTCTGCCTTCTGGAAAAGTCTAACCATAGTTAACAGCACCTGGAGCCGGAACTCAGAGAGGGAGGAACAAGAGAAACAAAGGAAGGTGCGCGGGCCTAGGAGCCGCAGGGAGGGGCAAGGGACCCCGGACCCCAGGGGGAGGCAGGAGGCATCTGCACATCATGGTGACTTCACCTTGGAATCCAGGTGCAGGGCAGAGGCGTGGGGGTGGTGAGGAGTGAGGCGGGGTGGTTGTGGCATGAGTGCCACCTTGACGGGGATCAGTGCTGGTTTGTGCATCCTGGTGACGAAGCCCAGCCCACCCCCTGCCACATGTGTCCTTCTCAGGAACCCATGGAGGTGAGGGCGTACTGCCCCTATTTTACAGGTGAGGAAACTGAGGCTTAGGGAGGGTAGAGGCTCGCAAAGCCCTGGAAGAGCAGGGACTTGGAGCCAGTGCTCAGGGCAGGGGCAGGGCAGGGGCAGGGCAGCTACTTACACGGGGCGCTGCTGTTGGTGCCCGGAGGCGTGCCCGCTCCAGAGGCTGGGTCCACACACCAGGGGCCGGCCTCCGATTCCTGCAGCCTGGCAAACTCCCCTGTCTGAGACAAGGCCGAGCGCCTGTCACCCCACGGAAGATGCTTTTGCAGCCCACGGGTCGGCGGGCACGTGTGCAGAATGCCCCTTTCCAAAACCACTGGGGATGGTTTTGCCAAACAGAGGTGGGGTGGGGCGGGGCGAAAAGACACTATCCTGGTCCAGACCCTCTACGTCCTCTCTTTGAATTGATGGCTCCCATGGGGCGCCTAGGCGGCTCAGTCGGTTAAGCCTCTGACTTTGGCTCAGGTCAGATCTCATGTTCATGGGTTCAAGCCCAGCATCAGGCTCTGTGCTGACAGCTAGCTCAGAGCCTGGAGCCTGCTTCCGGTTCTGTGTCTCCTTCTCTCTCTCTGCCCCTCCCCCTCTCATGCTCTGTCTCTCTCTGTATCAAAAAATAAATAAAACATTAAAAAAAAAT
>NW_021889448.1:0-654 GCF_006229205.1 Suricata suricatta
ATTTCATCAGGGGTTAGGAATAGCCTTAGAGATACTTAGTAGAGAGTACTTTCTTGTGGCCAGCACAGTGAGAGACACACTCCTCTAATTCTCCTTACACCCCTCAGATTGGGAAAGACTGTACCCCTACTTAATGTATGAGAAGAATGGAGTTCAGGAACTTGCCAGAACTCAAACAGCAAGTGAAAGAGCCAAAAGGTGACTGTCAAGCCATCCAGCTCACAGACCTGGCCATAATTCTACTATCCCATATTGCAGAAGGCAGATAATTTTTGCCTAAATTAATTTTCCTCAAGGATCAATTTCACTTGCCCTCCCAGGACCGTCATTGTGAAGGGAAGGCTGTATGAGGTGATCTCTAAGGACCCTGTAAATTCTAGCACTGCCAGAGGCTTAATGTGATTTTTAAGCCAAAATGGTGCTTGTTTCACAAAACCGTTTAGGTAGAGAAAACTGCCTTTAGTACTCCACCTCTGATATAACCCCAAATTAGCAGCCTTGATTTTCCCATTTCAGAAAAAGGAATCTGTACCAAGCCCACCACTTGCTTCTCTCCAAATACATCCTACGTTCCTGAGAGACATATTTATAATGAAGCAAAAAATGAAGATTGATTATAATGTCATGAGAAAAAGCAGTGAACAAACCATTTTG
>NW_021889449.1:0-654 GCF_006229205.1 Suricata suricatta
GAGTGGAAATCCTATCTATCATTTATACAGTCCCATGTGCTGTCCTAAATGATTTATATTTATTGTTTCATCCTCAAAACTACCCTATCAGACAGGTACAGTTTTGTCTTCACTTTACAGTTAAGGAAACTGAAGTTCAATAATTTGCACAGTCATGTGGCAACTAGTAGAAACCAGATTCAAATTCAAGGTCATGCCTTAGACAACATACTATATACTGCTTCCACAACATCATAATGGCCATGGTGGTGAAACATATTCATTCAAAATATATTGCTTTAGCACCTACTGTGCGCTAGGTGCTGTTCTAGAAATTTGGTTAACTAGATCTCTATCTTTATGGAAATCACATTCTTGCAGATGATAAACAATAAAATTAAGAAATAAGCAATTTAAATAGTATATGAGATGGTGACAAGAGAAACACGAGAACATAGTAAGGGGTGTAGAGAGCGTGATGGGAGGAGTGAGCTGGAGACATGGGGCTGGGCAAGTTGAGACATTATCAAAGACTTCCAGAAGAGCCAAGCGGATAAATGGAGCAAGACCATTCCAGGCAGAGGCAAAAGCCACAACTAAGGCCTCAATGTGGAAGCTACGCCAGGAAGAACCAGGTCAGCATGGCTAGAATGGAGTGATCCAGGGCTCCAGAGC
>NW_021889450.1:0-654 GCF_006229205.1 Suricata suricatta
AAAAAAAGAGGCAGAGCAAGAACAATAATAAAATAATTAGATGTTAATATTGCCAAGGTTGGTTTTGCTGTATAAATTTACACTATTCACGTTCTGATTTCAAATTAAAGCCCCTAACTAATCTGACAGACCTTTGAAAAGTACAAGAAGGATGATTTGTTATCACATGTAGAATATGTCTCTACCTACCTAGCACCTCGAGGTACTTGTTGATGTAAAGTACCTATTAAGACTGATTGCTATTTAAGTTTGTATGTTGTCTCCCTAAAAGTTATTTGTTGGACATATGAACAAATTGTTCATCTCTTTTCCATATTTTGTCCTGAAACAAGAAAACAATAGAAAGCCTGCAAACATTAGATTTCTTCTGTCTAAAAAATTGTATAAAATGAAAAGAACTGAAAGCTGGGACTCACAGATATTTGTATAACCATATTTGGCTATTATTACAATAACCAAAAGGTAGAAATAACTGAAGTGCCCATTGAAAGATGGAAGATAAACAAAATGTGGTATTTAAATACATAAAAATGAAATATTATTCAGTGTTTAAAACTCTGGCACATGCCCCAACATGAATCTTGAAAATATATGCTAATTGAAATAATCCAGTAACAAAATGACAAATATTAGATGATTCTACTTGCATGACTA
>NW_021889451.1:0-654 GCF_006229205.1 Suricata suricatta
ATCTCATTTATCCAAATAGTCACTCTATGGGATAGATACTATTATCGTTCAAATTCATCTGGAAAACTGATGTTTTAACAGGTTAAATAATTTGCAAAGCCATACATCCATTACTGGTTGAGTGTCATTGGAACCTGAATATAATTGAAATCAATCCTTTTGCTATTGTATCTCCCCCTGGGAGGTCAACACAAGCGGTCAGTAAGTGAAAAATTTAGTAAGTACCACAAACTTTATCCATATAACAATGAACAATCTAATGAAAAAATTTTCTTTTCAGTTTAGACTAAACAACTATTTTCATTTAAGAGTAGAAATTACTAGATTTTCTGATATCTTGTGTACAGCAGCTGATGCAATAGAAAGAAAGGGTGAAAATTTCAACTGTTATGTTGGGTATGCCTCCAGCATGGTATATGTAAAGTAGACTTAGATAATAGAAAGCTGACTGAAAAAAAGAAAGAATGAAAGAAAGAAAGAAAGAAAGAAAGACAGATAGATCTGTAGTTTGAAATGGAAGTGTCGAAGGTCAAAGTAGCAGTCCTTGCCATTATAAATTAGTGGTGGTACTGGAGATAAAATGAGTTGGAGGAAGATGAAGTCAATGGTGTCTTTGTGAGTATTGAGCCTCCTACCTTCCAACCTTGTAGGCAG
>NW_021889452.1:0-654 GCF_006229205.1 Suricata suricatta
TGGCATAGTCCAAGTTTTATTATTCTTTATTTGCACTGATATATTTTTGTTAAAGTAACATACAAAATCTTGCCTTTTATAAGAAGTATATAATTCTGCTCCACTATATTAGATTAATATAATGATTTTCCATTTTATGAAAAACTGATACCAGAAAAATAATATACATGTTTTGGAATTTATAAATTATAAGCCTTTTCTTGAAAATTTAAAGAATATATACAGTTTCTGTTTACCAAATATGTGGATTTGTAAGGTAGTGTGCTTTGAGTCTTTATTTTAAGAATATACCTTGGTTCAACCATTTTGCGATATTAAAACAGATAGCAGAAAAAGGGATTTATCCAAAAAGTAGATTGTGATTATATAGTCTACTTATGGGAACAATAGAAATAATTAGAAAATTCTTTGTATAATTACTTCTGGAGAGCTGAATAATGCAGTGTTTTTATTAATGTTCTAGCATTATAATTATAGGTGCTCAATAAAGAGCACAGGTTTCACACATATTATTAATGCTATATTTCTATTTTGAAATCTGTAGAATCCTCTCCTTTTTAAAAAAAAACATACAATCTAAGTTTATTTTGGGAGTGTTTGCTGTATCATTGGATTTAATGAAATGTTTAGAGGTGCAGTAGGCATGACTTTGAG
>NW_021889453.1:0-654 GCF_006229205.1 Suricata suricatta
GTGCGCGCACCCCCGGCGCCGCCCTCTGCCCGCGGGGTGCCGCTGTCCTGGGCCGGGGACATGCACAAGGCACACAGTTCAGGTGGCCGTGAAGAGGCACGGGCGGCTGTGAGAGGGAGCGGGCGCCTCTCTGCTGAGGCCTCGGGGCGCCCATGGGGGCCCCACGTGGACACAGGCTGTGCGCCTGCTCTCCGGTTTCGCCGGACCTCGGTAGGCCTCCCGCCTCCCGCCTCCCGCCTCCCTCCCTTCCGTCTCTCATCAGTTTCTCCAACCAGGATTCATCCGGTGCCCACCGAGTGCCAGCCAGGGTCGGGCTCTGGGACTGTGAAGACCTAGACATACAACACGCAATTCCGACCTGCCAGGAACTTAACGTCGGGCTCATGGGGACAGTAAGGAAAGCAGGCGACTAGGGGGGCGCCTGGGGGGCTCTGTTAAACCTCCGACTCCGGACTTGGGCTTAGGGCGTGATGGCACGGCTTGGGAGCTGGAGCCCTGTGCTGGACTGTGTGCTGACAAGGCAGAAGTTGCTTGGGGTTCTCTCCCTCCCTCTCCTTCTGTCCCCCTCCCCCACTCTCTCTCTCTCAAAATAAACATAAAAAAAGAAGGCAAGCTGGTGTTTAGAGCGCACTACAGCAAACTGTCCTAGAGAGG
>NW_021889454.1:0-654 GCF_006229205.1 Suricata suricatta
TTTTTTTTATTATTTGAGTGCAATTTACACACAGTGTTTCATTTCTTTCAGCTTTACAACATAGTGATTTTCATATATCCAATAATTTCACTCTTGGGTATTTACCCAAAGAAAATGAAAACACCAATTCTTTTTTTATTTCAGTTTATTTATTTATATTGAGAGATGGAGAGAGTACACAAGCAGGGGAGGGGCAGAGAGAGAGGAAAAGGGAGGGAGAGAGAGAGAATCTCAAGCAGGCTCAGTGCTGTCAGCCCAGAGCTTAATGCAAGGCTTCAACTCACAAACCATGAGGTTGCATTTCCACATTATGGAGCACTGAGATGCTATTTTCAAATCAGAAATGATTTTGGTTTAACTGAATTTTGAACCATATAGAAATAGGAGTCCAAGGAATTGTTTCTACTTTTCAATTTCCCCTGTATCACCATCAAGAGGCTGGAGGAGAAGGTGCGCAGGGACACAGAAACCTCACAGCAGCACACCAGGTCCTGAGCGCTCCTCTCCCGCAGTCCTGCCTCACCTCTGAGCCCGACCCCGACCCCTGTGGAGTCCAGGCTGCTCAAAAACTTCTTCCTCTCCCCACTGGCGCCCAGGCTTCTGCTCAGACATCTCTACCTGACTTCCAGTCCAGACTCCACTCAGGCGCCTCAG
>NW_021889455.1:0-654 GCF_006229205.1 Suricata suricatta
GCACTGTATGACCAATTGGTAAAGATTCCCCTGGAAATGCTGTGTTTTTGCTATCACTGTTATCTTCAAAGCATATTCCTCACTGTGCATATTCCTTTAATTTGAGACATTATAATCTGTTAATAATATCCAGAGCTATGAAAAGTTATACATCCAATTAAAAGTCTTGCTGAATTACAGATATATAAACGAACAGACACATAGAAAAGGTTTTTACAGTGTCAACAAATTTCAGCCATGGATCAAGAATAAACACAGAAACAACAACAAAAATTCAAGAATTTTGAACTAAAAGAAAACTTTTTACCATCTTCAATACAGTAAATGTAAATGCATAGCAACTATCAGATGCCATGAACTGCATAGGAGGAGAGTGATATGATTTCCTGGAAGTAAAATTAAAAGACCTTAAGTATTATAGGTATATATGAAAATTTAATTGCATAAATATAAAAATAAATGTTTTAAAACAAGAGCAGATTTAGAGATATTCCAGTATTAAACCTAGAGTGAATAGTAGGCCTTCTAATATTATAATTCAGATTCCAAGTACTTTAAAATACTGATTTATTCAAATTTCTCTATGGGACCAAATTGCCTTATATTTGTTTCTCTTAATAAAAATAAAAGCATCTCATTGGTAAAAAAAAATCA
>NW_021889456.1:0-654 GCF_006229205.1 Suricata suricatta
GTCTCTAGTTACTAAATCACAGCTCCCTGCCTGTTATGTAGAGGACTCTTTGGTTAATCAAAGAACTCTGGTTCCTTTATTCTTGCATAAGTTTAAGCTTATCCTACTGAATACTAATAGATATATTGCTAGGGAACCTACTACTTGTTGGGCATTATAATAAGTTATGCTAATTTATACTGAAACATTTACAGTCATCTGGTCAGATAATCATCAACACCTTCAAATTATAGATGAGAAAATGGGGTTATAAGAAATGGAGTAATTTGCCCAAAATATAGAATGGTAAAAAATCACAATTAGTTCTGACAATTTTTTTAAGTTTGTTTATTTTGAGAGAGACAGAAACAACACAAGTAGGGGAGGGGGAGAGAGAGAGAGGGAGAGAGAAAATCCTAAGCAGGCTCTGCACTACCAGCACAGAGCCCAACGTGGGGCTCAAACCCATGAAACATGAGATCATGACCTGCGCCCAAACCAAGAGTTTGATGCTTAACAAACTGAGCTACCCAGGTGACCCCGACATTAAAGTTTAACCACACTATCCTGACTTTCTGCATAATTAGTTTATATACAACTAACCTATAAGCTATACTCTTAATGATTTAAAACTAATGCATGCCTAGCCTACTTCAGTTAGTTGCAGTCCCACTG
>NW_021889457.1:0-654 GCF_006229205.1 Suricata suricatta
AAAAAATATAATCAGATATATGGCTTACTCTGTTTACTTCTAATCTCTCTATCATGTAAGATTTTCTTAAAACCTGCCCTATCTTTCCTGGAAATCAAAACTAAAATCTACTCTCCTTACAGTTCAAGGAAAATGGAGGGCTCAAGTTTATTTGAATAGAGACCCGCGGACATCCTGGGATGTTCTAATTGTATCTCTTTCGCGTAGGAAAAGCCACAGAATCATAGTTTCCAACTCTGAATACTAGAAATACATGAATACTCATTAATATGCACAGGATTCACATTAACATTCAGAGTCTATCTTCGAGGAGAGCCCAGAGATTAGCCAAGAGTCTAGAGGCCTTTTGTGACATCAGGTGATGTTACACTTTAGAAACAAGCTTTGGCACAGCTGGCTTCCCGCCCACTGCCAGCTTTAAATGTTCTTATTCGGACGTTTGTCCACTTTTGTCCTCCCAGGAAAGATCTAAGGCAGGTCAATAAAGAATCTTCAGCATTTTCGGATTTTTAAATCAGCGCTGTCTTTCAAAATAATGTTCACTTGCAGGCGGAAGTTTCACGGCACAAGAAGCCGCCATGAATTATTCATCAGGTACAGAGTGCGCCAGCCTCCCGTTCCTTTGTGTCTCTCAACAAGTGTCTACATGTGATG
>NW_021889458.1:0-1427 GCF_006229205.1 Suricata suricatta
CCTCAAGGATACCTGAGTGAGTGGGGGCGAACAGGGGAGATCCGAAAACGAGCCAGCCCGGAACGGGCAGGGGAGGTAAGACCCCCAGCCCAACGTGGCACAAGTGCGCAGCGCCCGGGAGACAAAGGGAAGAGACAGAGTCAGAACACGCTCATAGAACTGTCTCTGGGGAAGAGGTATAGAACGCTTGGCTGCGCTTGGAGACAGAAACCCACTCCATAGATAACTGTTGGGTAGCCGGAATCCCGAACCGGGGTAGCGCAAGAGAAGGAACAGCTTCCAGCCCTAAGCCATTTCGGCAGGGAATCATAGGCATCTGTGGCTGTGAGAAACGGCTGCGCTGGGGAGGCGCGCTCCGCGGCGGGAAGCGGCCTGAGCAGCAACTGCGCCAGGCGCGAGCAATTCGAACTTGGTTTTGGGAACCGGACCACGGACCACATTTCCACGGCACACCTCGCCCCCTGCACGGACTGCACGAATCCCGGGTCCCCACAGGGAAAAAATAGGGCGCACACCAACGGGACACCCAACAAAGAGTCTGTGGCGGTTGGAGGCCCGGGCGCGCGCTCAGACTGTAGGAGCTCCCAGCTCATTTCCAGCAGCGCACAGCGGCTTGAGCAAAGCTATCGGAAACTAAGAGAGACTCGGTTTTTTGCTTTTTGTTTTTTTCCTTTCCCCAATTGCAATCGCGATCCTGACTGGGGGTGGGGACTCCGCAATTGAGTCTGTGAAGGTGCACACTTCACCTCCTGCTGCTCATTTCGCCTCAGGCAGGGGTGGAGCCTCTGAGAGCAGACTCCAAGACTTAGCACATCAAACCAAGCCTATCCACCAGGAGGAGCTGCTGCTTTTTTTTGTTTTTCGTTTTTGTTTTTTTGTTTTGTTTTTTCTTTGTTGTTTGTTTTTTTAATATATAAAAAAATTTTCTTCACTAGTTTGGTACTTATTTCTTTGTCATTATTACTTTTTTTTCCTTTTTCTTTACTCAATTCCTTTAAATTTTACTCCTTATATTCCTTTCGCCTTTCTCCCTTACTTTTTCACCTTCTAGCAACCCAGATATATTCTCCTATATCTCATCCTTACCTGTCCCCTAAACTGGTCATACACTTTTAAACGGTCTACTGTCCTTTGTTGTCTCCGACCCCCTTTTATATATACTTTTTTGTCTTTTCTTCTTTCTCTTTTCTTTTTATTTTCTCTTCTTCTCTTCTTTTCATCTCTTTCCCTCCCATTTTCTTTCTTTTCTTTCCCCCCTGTAATGTGTTTCTTTGTTTGATTTGTCTGTGTGTATGTGTGCTTCTGTTCCTTCGGTGTTTGTCAGTCTGTTTTCCTTCATAGGACTACACCAAGAAATAAGCCAAAGTGTGCAAGAAGGCGAGTCCCAAATATTGCAGACTAGGGAAATAAAATACTCACAGGCACAA
>NW_021889459.1:0-654 GCF_006229205.1 Suricata suricatta
GTCAAATTGTTTTCCAGTGAAAAACTAGGCCTATCTGAAGTTAATATACAAACGTTACTTTTTATAGATATTTTTCTTACCCCTATACATTTTTTTGCTAGAAAATATATGCTCATGGTAAAGAAATTCTAAATGTAGGAAAGATTACAATGAAAAGGAAACCTACCTGTCTTTAGCCACTCCCAATTATCCCTTCCAGAGGTAACTACCAATGTCCTATGTATCTATAAAAAGAATATATTATCTGGTAAAATATATTCTACACTAATAAAAGCTGTTTGTATACTGCCTTTTATTTACACAAATATTATACTATGCTAACAGTTCTGTATCTGTATTTTTCCACTTAGCAATTTATCTTGGACATTGTTGCATCTCCTTATAGATACAGTTGGTCTTTTTCACCATTTTAGCATTACCCAAAAAAAGCCTTTATTAAATATTCTGGTATATATTTATATAAATATTTTGGCACCTTAATTTACAGTTTATAGACTAAAGCTCAAGAAATGGATTGCAGAAAAAGAGGATATGTTAATTTTAACTTTTTATAGTTATTGCCAAGTTGCTCTCTTGTTAATATTTCCATTAGCAAACTATGAAAGTTCTTGATTTCCCTCACCCCCACCAATGCAATATGTTATTAAACATTTC
>NW_021889460.1:0-654 GCF_006229205.1 Suricata suricatta
GTTTTTGTTTGTTTGTTTGTATTTTACAGCCGAAGATCGTAACACTTTGAAAGAATTTTTGAATTTTTAGGAACCATTAAAAATCTTGGCTCTGTTCTGTAAATATTTACTGAATATCTACTGTACGCTGAGAATGAAGTTAATACATGCATAAAGGTTCGAAAGTTGAGGAAGAAGTATCCCTTCTTGGCCCAGGGGCGTAGGGAAAACGGACACATCTTCAAGTAGCCACAGTGCATTGTAAAACAAGGATTGCATAGTAAGTCTGCTCAGCACGTTGACTGATATAATCACTTCATGATAATCACAACCATGAGATTCATTTAAACACGAAAGCCTTCCGTGTCTTGCCTGCGCTGCAGTGACTAGCCATGACGTTGGGATGGAGAAAGCAAGTCACAGATGTACCTGTGAGAGAGAGAGAGAGAAAAGAAATTACACTCACTGAGTACATGCTATGTGTCCCTCACGATGCTTGTTTTACAGTCTTGGTCCTCAGAGACTTTAGGAAGTAGGTATGACTTTGTGTGTCATAGTCCCTAAAAGAGAGCCTCAAAGACTTTACAAAACTTGTCCAAGTTCACAAAGCTCTGAATGAATGAAGACCTCATTTGAGTGCAGGTCTGGTCTGTCTGACCCCAAAGCCATCTCTCC
>NW_021889461.1:0-654 GCF_006229205.1 Suricata suricatta
GTTTTATACTTTCCTGACTAATGGTGTTCAGCATATTCTCTGATAGGCTAAGCCGATCACTACTATTCCAATAGCTTTGCAACTTCCAACTGTTGCTGATAGCTCCTCTTCTCTGGTCCTTTGTCCTCATGCCTCTTCCATAAAGGTATAAATCTGCAAGGACAAGGTGGATCCAAGAAACAGTATAGACACCATAAAGATAAAAGAAATTGAGATTTTCAGGAAGGAAAGGATCTGCCCTAAGCCTAATCTGTGACTTTGGTACAGTTAGTCTGCCAAGCTCCCTAACAGGAGGTGAACTAACATTCTTTAAATACCTATATGCTGCATTCTTCATGTGTGTAATGGCATTTAACTTCGTGGGTTAGAGCCCTGTGTTGGACTCTGTGCTGAACACTTGCTCAAAGCCTGGAGCCTGCTTTGGATTCTGTGTCTTCTCTCGCTGCTCCTCCCTCACTCGTGCTCTGTCTAGCTGTTTCTCAAAGATAAATAAATGTAAAAAAAAAAAAATCCTCAATATAAATAGAAATGCAGTGCTGGGAACACAAAGATGAAATCCTAACTGCTGAACCATGACTCACCAATGTGTATTCTGAGCAGTGCAGCAGACACTTTGTTACCTTCATCCATTGTTCCAACTGATGGAGAGCTTTT
>NW_021889462.1:0-654 GCF_006229205.1 Suricata suricatta
ATAACTGCACAGCAAACAAGGCTGTGGCTCGGTCACGGCCACTACATGTGTCTCCTAGAACAGGGCTTCTCAAAGGTCCCGTTTCCAGAAATCACCTGGAGATCTTGCCGAAGGGCAGATGATTCCAGTCGGGTAGGTCTGGGAGGGGGCCAAAACCCCACTGCGTACCCAGTTCCTGGGCAATGCCAACGCCAGCCTCCGGGACCAGCCCCGTGAGGACCGAGGCTCGGAAAGGTCACCCCGTTTGCAGCCCACCACTGCGCTGGTCGGACACGTCTCCCGAGCACACCGCGGACAGGGCCATCCCTAACTCAGGCTCTGGAGAAAGTCTGCACGCTCCATTTGGTTCTGAATAGAGGACTTTAAACTCAGTAGCAAAGTGTTCTTTTTCAGGCCTCCCAAGAGCTGAAGGGTTGATTTTTAATTAGGGTGCCTTCCAGCTCCGGTTTTCTAGGACAAGAGTCGACAACACACAAAAACACAGAAAGCTAAGTTGCCAGTTTACTATTCTATGACTTCAGCTCCTCTCAAAGGGGGGCCGGAGGAGGGGAAATACTCTGCCCTCATAAACACGCCCAGACACGCACAGCAGAAGAAAACCCTGCCAATTCCCAGCCGGCAGGAGAGACTAAATTATCTTCTGTATCTGAAGAA
>NW_021889463.1:0-654 GCF_006229205.1 Suricata suricatta
AAAGTTATTATGTGTATCTCAAAATATGGAGAAATTTGGCACTTATTGATAATAAAATTTCCCACTGTCTATGGATGGAATTAAATTTCCTTAATTTGTGGTGAGCAGAATAATGGTGTTCTGAAGACTTTCATCCCCTAATCCCTAGGACCTATGAATGTTACTTTATGTGGCAAAAAAGAATTTGCAGAAGGCATTAAGTTTAAGGACCTTGATTAAGAAGCTTATCCTGGATTGTCTGGTGGGCCAAACCTAATCAATACATGCTCTTAAGAGTAGAGGGTCTCAACTGAATGTAGCCAGAAGAATTTCATGTGTGCCCAGAATTCCACCTACACTTGAAATCTTAAAGATGAAAAAAGAAGGGTACAAGCCAAGGAAGGTGGTGACTTTTCTCTAGTGAAAGCCACTATGCTCTGGGGATGTTAGACCTAAAACTGCAGGGAACTGAGTTTTGCTGACAATGGAGTAAGGAAACAGATTCTCCCTACCAACTCTAAAAGGGAGTCCAGCCATGCTGATACCTTGACTATAGCACAGTAAGACCTGTTTTGGATTTCCAATGTACATAATTTAAATAACCATTTTTTTAAATTTTAAAAACCTTGATCATTTTATTTTTTATTTTTTTAATAGTTTATTGTCAAATTGGTT
>NW_021889464.1:0-654 GCF_006229205.1 Suricata suricatta
CTTGATGATGACAGCTTTGTAGTAGAGGCTAAAGTCTGAGATTGTGATGCCTCCCGTTTTGGTTTCCATTCTTAAAAAATCCAAAACAAAACAACAAAATCCCAAAGGATCTCACCTCAAACATCATCTCAGTCTCTTCTTTCAGAGAACCCAAGCTGTGATAATGCCCATGTCCCTGAATCGAATCTTCATTATCAAAATGGGAAATGCCAACAGGACAGTGGTGAAAAGAAATACATTTACTTTTAGACTATTGTATTGGTGGAAACAGTGGATGCACTACTTGAAGATCTCTTGCACATGGAAAGATAGTCAGGGCTCTAGCTCAAGAGTAAAGGGTGAGTGGAGATTTGTATTTGAGAACTGTTTTTTATTTTTATTTTTTTTAATTTGCTAACATTTATTTATTTGTGGGAGACAGAGAGACAGAGCTTTAGCAGGAGAAGAGCAGAGAAATAAGGAGACACAGAATCTGAAACAGGCTACAGGCTCTGAGCTGTTAACACAGAAGCAGACCCAGGGCTCAAACTCACTAACTGCGAGATCATGACCTGAGATGAGGTGAGCTGCTTAACCAACTGAGCCACCCAGGCGCCCAGAGAACTGTTTTTTAAAACAAATCCAAAATACCTATCACATTTGTTTCTATGTTGT
>NW_021889465.1:0-654 GCF_006229205.1 Suricata suricatta
CTGTTCCCACAGCGCCCTTCACGCCCTGCACTTGACGTCCGGCCGGCGGCACTCACACCCGACGGCTGCCTCCTGCTTCCCCTGGGAGGCCTGTCACCGGCTCCTCTCTCCAAGGGGGTGGGGGGCACAGAGCCAAGGCCACCGCTGTGCCTCTAAGGTGGGCCACATGCAGCACATGGCCCCCGGTCCCCACAACCAGCGCCCTCGAGTGCAAGCCCCTGCCCCAAGCCCGCACCTGCCAGGGGCCCGGATCCCATGCTGACGGGCCTAACACCCTTTGTAGCTGTGAGGCGCCAGGCCTGCGCTTAGGACGCCTGGCAACGATCAGGGAGAGAGCTCAGCACCTCCTTCCCCCGGAGACAAGCAGGGGAGCGGGCGGAGGGGAGCGGGCTGTCTGCAGGGTTTTCCGGTTCTGGGGACACTGTGTCTCCGGGACTTTCGCTGGAGAACCCTCTACGGCACCTGCCGCGTGGTTCAGGCTGCCCTCTGGTGGGGAGTCCCGGAGCATCTCGGTTCCGGGCCCAAGGTCAAGCACAGGATTTGTGCCTGCTCTTTGCAGAGACCGGTTCGTCCACGGAAATGCGCAATTTACAGTAAGGAGAGGGGGGGCGTCAGTCCGCACGTCCCCTTAGTGCTGGGGTCCCCACATCACCC
>NW_021889466.1:0-654 GCF_006229205.1 Suricata suricatta
GGGCACACTGGCCATCTTCACCTCTGATCATGTGCCTACCTGTGGAGAGCATTGGATACTCTGCTTTTCTCCTGTGTTGCTTTGGAAGGGAACACCTAATTCTCAAGCGGATATTAGCAAATAATCTTCTCCAATGTAGCCTTTTTGACAAAGAAGGTAATATTTCATCTCCAGGAGTCTAACTCCTGGATTTTCTTTAACAAATAAGGCTTGGGGTGCCTGGGTAGCTCAGTTGGTTCAGTGTCTGACTCTTGATTTTGGCTCATGTCATGATCTCATGGTTTGGGAGTTTGAGCGCCCCATCAGGCTCTGTGCTGGCAGTGTGGAGCCTGCTTAGGATTTTCTGGGTCCCTCTCTCTCTGCCCCTCTTCTGCTCTCTCTCTCTCAAAAAAAAAAAAAAACAACACACACACACACACACAAACTTAAAAAGTAAGGCTGCCATGTATTTATCTCCCGAATGACAATATTTTATTGATGAAAAAATAATTAAAAAATCAAGCAGATACATATGATATTAAAAGATGCATAAATTTAAACAAACAAGCAAAAAAGATTAATCCTATATGTAGGGTTTTTAAGTATCCTCACCATCTGTCATCAATCAACTCACCAATATAACACTTTTCTGGAGTGAGGAGTATAAAAGTCAGA
>NW_021889467.1:0-654 GCF_006229205.1 Suricata suricatta
CAATGTTTACAGTGGCACTTTCAACAATAGCCAAATTATGGAAAAAGCCTAAATGTCCATCAACTGACCAATGGATAAAGAAGATGTGGTTTATGTACACAATGTAATACTACTTGGCAATCAGAAAGAATGAAATCTTGCCATTTGCAGCAACGTGGATGGAACTGGAGGGTATTATGCTGAGTGAAATAAGTCAGACAGAGAAAGACAGACACCATAAGTTCTCACTCATATGTGGATCTTGAGAAACTTACAGAAGACCATGGGGAATAGGAAAGGGGAAAAAAGTTACAAACAGGAAGGGAGGCAAACTGTAAGAGACCCTTAATACAGAGAAAAAACTGAGAGTTGATGGGGGTGGGGAAGAGGGAAAAATGGGTCATGGGCATTGAGGAGGGCACTTGTTGGGATGAGCACTGGGTGTTGTTTGGAAGCCAATTTGACAATAAATTATATTTAAAATATTTTAAGTGTATAATTAAAAACTTAGAATCCTAGACACAAAGATTTATCGGCTTAGAAGGAACCTCACTGCCCCCATTGAACAGAGATGGATTGCATGTCATAGAGTGGCCATGGTACTCATGGTACATCTAGAAGAAGCCAGCGTTACTGCCTTCAAGCCTGTCCAGCCCCGGATAGCAGTGTTACAGA
>NW_021889468.1:0-654 GCF_006229205.1 Suricata suricatta
TACAACAAAGTCTTCTAGTGAGGGTTACTTTTTTTCATGTAAACTCACATTTCTAAAGTTTATCCTGGTATTGCTTTTGTTTTTGTTTTGTTTTTGTAATGCAAAGGGAATTTTTCATTTACTATATTTCTCACTGGTTATTACTGCCATACATAAAGGTGATAGATTCTTATGTGCTTATGTTCCAATGGATTTTCAATTGCTCCTCCTGGAATTTTAAGGTATATTACCACTTCCTGTCTGCAGAGAGAGGCTTCTCTTTTCTAAGATTTATGCTTCTTATTCTGTCCTGTGTGTTATACTGGGGAAGCCTCCAGAATGTCACCAAATGGTGATGGTATTGGATATCATGTACTTTGCTTCTTATTTTAATGGGGATATGTCTAATATTTCATTGTTAAGTGTACTAGCTCCAGGCCAAGGATAGGTCATTAGGGATGAACTTGGACTTTTATGAAATGCCTATTCTGCATATATTATCATGATCTTATGTTTTATTTCTACTGGCTTATTGGTTTGATAGTTTTTTTTTAAATTTTAGTGTTTATTGTTTTTCAGAGATAGAGTGCAAGTTGGGGAGGAGTAGAGAGAGAGGGAGACAAAGAATCTGAAGCAGGCTCCAGGCTCTGAGTGAGCTGTCAGTACAGAGTCTGA
>NW_021889469.1:0-1427 GCF_006229205.1 Suricata suricatta
CTTCAACTACACAGTTGGCACTTTGTAGCTTACTTTGGGCAGGTGCCCTCCTGGCCCATGGCATTTCAGCTGGACCCAACCACCTTGATGGCCAACGAGCTGGAGGGAAACCACTCCCAAACATCCTTATGAGGTGGCAGCTAAAAAATTTGTTTTTTAATGTTTATTTACTATTGAGTCAGAGAGAAACAGAGCATGAGTGGGGGAGGAGCATAGAGAAAGGGAGACACAGATTCTGAAGCAGGTTCCAGGCTCTGACCTGTCATGACAGACCCCGACACGGGGCTCGAACCTATAAATCATGAGATCGTGACCAGAGCCATAGCCAGACAGTTCATCGACTGAGCCACCCAGGCACCCCGAGGAGGCAGCTTTTAACTGGTGACAGCGGGTCCATGTTGGTCTTGCTTCCTGAGGGTATTTGGGGGCATTTCCAGAAATCAAGGGTCTTGGGTGTGTTTCATGGGGGCCAAGCCAGCCAGCCCTCCCAGTCCTGTCCTAGGAAGGGAGTCCAGATTCGTCCACTCTGTATTCAGGGGGAATGTCCTCCTCTGTGGAGGTTAAGACTTGCATTGAGTTACAGGCCAAGTGCCCCTGAGAGCCAGCCTCTCCTGGCACTTTCCTGTGCTGGTTGCTCAGCTCCCTTGGCCTGCGCCCCCTCTGCGCCTATAGTCCCCTCCTGTCGGCACATTTTGGGCTGCCCTGGCCCTACACACTTCAGCTGGCCCCATCTGCCCGCATGCTCTCCAGTGTGAAGGGGGCCAGCCCCTAAAAATCACCCTGAGGCAAAGGGTGCAAATTGGTCATGTGAAAACACAATGAAATTTCATTTTACATGAACCGGGAAGACCTGAAGGCAAAGCAGAAAGAGAATGGTCTTACTCTCTCAATACGTTTTAAGGAAAAACTATCTCTATAAAAATTTGGTGAGAGCTCAAACTAAAGCGAGAACAAAATATTTTATCTACCCTTTCAAGTCCAAGTCCAATGGTGGAAGGACATCGATTCAGAGACCACACTCCTCGGAATTCAGAAGACATTCATTTAGCGCTGAGCTTAAAATTTAGTATTTTAAATAACCTTTCGCCCCCAGTGTCCTGACTGGAGGCCACAGTTCCCAGGGCGGTGATCCTAACTGGAGGAGGTAATTTGCAGGGACGTCCTCCTGACTATAGGTCACGGCTCACAGGGACGTCCCCCTGACTGGAGGTCATAGTTCACAGGGAGGTCATAGGCCACAGTAGTAACGTCCCTGTGGTCTGGAATTCTAGTGAGAGCAATGAGCACAGCAGTCAGGGGCGAGGCAGCACTCCCGGTGGGTCTGGCGGAAATCACCCAAACCAGGACCTGGGAGCGAGGAGCTGCACTCAGCATGGCAGGCCCGAGGCCGGCGGTCCCTTCTCCCAGGGGGGCCTCCTGAACCTGAG
>NW_021889470.1:0-654 GCF_006229205.1 Suricata suricatta
AATGGTGCTTTTCTCTTCTCTAATTTAGACATGACTAAGAACAAATATATCAAGTATCTTGCTGGAGATCACACATCTAAGTAAGTGGCAACGGTCAAGATTCAAACCCAACCTGGCTCCAGAAATCCACTTTCCCCATCAGTGGTGTAGGCTACTTTGCCTGTAAGTGTCCCAGAATACCTCCAAGGCTGTTTTTATATGACATTAAAAACATTATTTTATTGAAATTTACTTGTATTAAATTAAAATGGGAACAAAACTACAATCCAGAAGCAACTTTTATTATAATCTAAGACTGTTTTCCAAAGATGCCCTTGAAGACAGTAAAAGGGGTCCATGAGATATTTTCAGTTTTTTAAAATTCTAGTGGAATTTGTATATGTACCTGGCTCATTTTGAGCCAGTACACGTCAATTAAGACATCAAACTTGCTTTTGGCTGGAATTTAGGATTTAAAATACTAAAACTGGTATCTCTGCTAATCTAAACTCTGGTTACCAAATGTAAGCACATTCAATGATTTGAAAATGGGAAAATGACTTAGTTATTATTGGCTGGTTCAGGAGACACAATCTTTTTTTAATTAATTAATTTAAATTCAGGTTAGTTAACATACAGTGTAGTACTGGTTTCGTGAGTAGAATCCAGTAATTC
>NW_021889471.1:0-654 GCF_006229205.1 Suricata suricatta
TAGGCCTCTTCCACTCTCAATGTTTATTAAGAACCCCAAAGAGCTTCTGTTTATGTGGGTTATATGTGTTAATATTTTCCATAGTAGAAATTAAAGTGGAAAACCCCAAACATTTCTTTCAAACATAATAATTACACATAAACATACATGACACCTTTTGCAAGAAAATCAGTGCATGTTCCAACACCAAACAATTTAACGAGTAGAGAACCACAGTTTAACTTTTTTTAAAAAATTTTTTAAGTTTTTTATTTATTTTCGAGAGAGAGGGAGACACAGAAGCTGAAAACAGGCTCCAGGTTCACAGAGCCCAACGTGGGGCTCAAATCCACGAACCTGAGGTCATGACCTGAGCTGATGTCAGACCCTGAACTGACCGAGCCACCCAGACACCCCATCCACTCTTCCACTTTTATGCAGACCAAGCCTCTGCCCTGGGAGTCCGCTGGGTTCCCAGGGCTTCTGCCTTCTGTCTCCATCTCTTCTTTTTCTTTTTTTTGGTTAAGATGTTTATTAAATTGGGGGCACTTGGGTAGCTCAGTCAGTTAAGCGTCTGATTCTTTTTTTTTTTTTCATTTTTTTGGTAACTTTATTTTTTAATTTTTTTTTAGAATATAACACTATTTTTTAACATATGCAATTATTTTCCATCAT
>NW_021889472.1:0-654 GCF_006229205.1 Suricata suricatta
TCGGCTTCCTGCTTCACATTTCTGCTTCGGTTTTCTGACGTTTCACTATCACACCAAACGGCTTTGCAGAACAGAGCTCTGTCAAAGCACTTTCCTTTATTAAATGTGGTGCGTTTAGCATGGCTGGATTACATTACATAAAACTATGGTGGCAAACTAATTACTGAGCATCATTGTGTCATGGCAAACTTATATGTGCGCACATACAAATGTAATAAATCACTGGTGTGGAGTAAATGAGTTGCTATAAAACATGTATTTCTACTGTTACAGGAGTTGTAATTACTTTGTCATCATCGACCTCCTAGGTCTACCCAATGGCATTGCAGCTGCCTAGACAGCCAAAAGAGCAGGCTATAAACAGTTGTGTTGATGTACACAAAACAAAAATAAGAAGTTGAATTACTCTCCACCCATTATTTCAAATCTTTCAGATCCCTTGTTACCATATACAAATAACAGAAGGCTGAGGTCAGACAGACTCTTTTTACATTAAGCTTTACTGGTATGTGCATATCATTAAAAACATTTTTTTAATGTTTATTTGTTTTAGAGACAGAGAGAGCACAAACAGGGGAGGGGCAGAGAGAGATGGAGACACAGAATCCCAAGCAGGCTCTGGGCTTTGAGCTGTCAGCACAGAGCCTGATGCGG
>NW_021889473.1:0-654 GCF_006229205.1 Suricata suricatta
CCAAGCCTCCTGTGACAGAAGGGCAAAAGCAAAGGTAGGAATAAAGCTGGCAGCTAAAAGTCAAGGCCACACAGTGCCCTTCAGGTTAGGAAAGTTTAAGCCCATTCATAGTCATGTAAGAGTTTTCTCACGTTCGCTTGTACCAAATGAGATGATTAAATGGCTTTTACTTTTTCTTTAATTTTTAATTAATTAAGTTTTTAACTTACATCCATGTTAGTTAGCATATACTGCAACAATGATTTTAGGAGTACATTCCTTAAGCCCCTTACCCGTTTAGCCCATCCTCCCTCCCACAACCCCTCCAGTAACCCTCTGTTCTCCATTTTTAAGAGTTTTGTCCCCTCCCTATTTCTATATCATGTTTGCTTCCCTTCCCTCATGTTCATCTGTTTTGTATCTTAAAGTCTTCACATGAGTGAAGTCATATGATATTCTTCTTTCTCCGACTAATTTCACTTAGCATAATACCCTCTAATTCCATCCATATAATTGCAAATGGCAAGATTTCATTCTTTTTGATTGAAATGGCTTTTTGTTTTTAAATCTTTTAATGAATATAATAAGGAAATTATGTTAAAGACCTTCTTATTGTTGAATGTTTTTTGCATCCCTGCTGTAAAACCTTCTGGATCATGATGTTATTTTTTTTTT
>NW_021889474.1:0-654 GCF_006229205.1 Suricata suricatta
AAATTGAGACATTTGATCAGATAAAACTCCAAGGCTGCAAAAGCCAAATGATCCTAGTGCCTTATTATGCCACCAAAGTCACTAAATAATAAAAAGCACATTAGCAAGGTCAAATGTGATTGGCATCCTAATTCACAGCTTGGTTTCTAACTTCTGCAGCAAACTGCATGTGGTATTTGTGAGGAGCTTCTCACTACATGTGAGTGATGCAGACCTTGATGTGCACAGAACTCATCTTGGTGTCTTATTAAAATGCTGATTCCCCTCCAGCACGTGACTTCTAACCAGCACCCACGTCCTCGACCACACATTGGATGACAAAGCTCTAGAGAAAGTGCTAGAAGGTTTAAGTTCTGGTTATTCCAGGGTTTGTAATTTTTTAAATACGAAGATATATTTTAATATAAAATTCCAAATGGGAGAGACCGAATATGTCAATGATTTGAAAACTGAAGGCATGAAATAGAAAAGACAGTGATCCTTAATTTGTAGCAATGACTGCATTTCCGTAAGTGGGGATGTCCAATTTATCAAAGCACTGGTGATATATTACATTACGTTGATTTATCCATACTTTTGATGATTTATGTGTAAAACCAGTCAAACTGCTCTTTTCTTTTGAATCTCATTTTCTATAACCTACGTAAACCTTTT
>NW_021889475.1:0-654 GCF_006229205.1 Suricata suricatta
CCAGTGATGGCACCAGGGATGATTTCCTCTCAGCTGTCCTACTGCAGTGTCTGTCTGTGATTTGAATCTCCCACTGCCTTGAATGATAACTACAAGTACAAAGGTTTATTTTCTTTATGCCCCAATATCATGGCCATACTCGGAAGTCTTCTGGCACAAATGGGTCACTGCCATAAGAGCATCACCACCATGAGCTACTCTGGGGTGAGTAGGCAGCTTTGCACTACCCACCCAAGATTTAATATTGAGGATGGGACCAGCTGATCAGCCAGATGGTTTTGTCATGGGTTTATGCTCCTGGGTAGAGAGTGAGGGGCTTTCTCTGTTATCCTCCATGATGGGAGGTGGGGCTCTGCTTCTCCATGTGACTTATAAAACTGAGCCCCTAAAAACCCGGAAAAGGGGGTAGGTTGGAAGCTGAGTGGTCAATAAAACATCAACTGTCATTTATAGAACTATACTTTCTGATTATGTAAAAAAATGTTGCCTTTGACCAACAAATTCATACTTGAGTGAAATAATTAGAGATATTTCTGTAACAATCAAAAGAGAATGAAAATCTACCATTACCATTTAACGGTGTGCTGGAAGTTTTTGACAACATGACAGGATGTGAAACAGAAGGAATAGACATCCATATTGGATTGGGGGGGG
>NW_021889476.1:0-654 GCF_006229205.1 Suricata suricatta
TAGATAAAATTATCAACTTTTAATACATGAATAAATTGAAGTCTGGAGTTTAAGTAATTTAAACAGGGCTAAACAGTGAGTAAGAGATGATATTTGGGAGAAGAAAAAATAGAGATGATATTGGTATCTAATAAGCTTGTCTTTGTCTCAGAGTATGTGTTCTCTAGTTATAGCACACAGAAAAGAGGAACATAATAAAAGTGGATCTAGTGAAAGAAAGGTTAGGACTTTTCCTTGGTCTTAAAACTTGGAGAAGTTTATAATATATTCAAAAGAGAGAGGAAATTCCAGAAAATAGGGGGAAATACCCTGGATAAAGTACTTTTTGAAAGCCAGGCTGAGCAGTAGAGAAGGGTACAGGAGATTTTTAAGAGAAGGATAAGGGTCAATTAGATTTTTAAAAAATAGACTAACTTAGATTATATTGACTATATTTGACCAAGAAAGTCAACTAAAAGACTAATCTAGTGAATTAATAGTCAAAAGATCTTTGGTGACAGAAAAGAAATGTAAAGAAAGGTACTGACAAAATAAATTATATTCATCTTCATAAAATTTTACTTCACTAAAGCACTTTCTGGGGCACCTAAGTGGCTCAGTTGGTTAAGCCTCTGACTCTTGGTTTTGGCTCAGGTCATGATCTCACAGTTTTGG
>NW_021889477.1:0-654 GCF_006229205.1 Suricata suricatta
GGAGGAGCAATGTGCCTCTCATGATTCCAGCAAGCAGGCACTGAGAAGCTGGCCTGGAGTCTCAGTTCCCTGCCTGCAAAACAGAGGTGTTTAGAGTTCTTGCCTCATTGGGTTTATTATCAAATAAAATAATTACGTCTGATTCACCTCAAACAGTACCAGACACGGCATAGGCATCCAATAAATGTTTATTATTATTTTACTGCATGTCAACCATTGTGTTAGATTTTAAAGGGTACCAGGATGAATAAGGCAAAGCCTCTGCCTTTCTCCACAAGTTTGGAAGACAAACAGTTGATACAATGTGATCTGCAGTGTGATGATATGTTACAGGAGCACAGAGGAGGGTGGGAGAGTCAAAGAGGGCTTCCTGGAGGAAGGGCTACCTGACCTGACTCTCCTCTGAGAGACCAGACCTAAAGGGTAAGGAGGATGGTCCCAGCCTAGAGTACCATGTGCAAAGGCCCTGAGGAGAATGTCAAGGTACAATATTTCTGGGGGAAATACTGTGTAGCAGGGCCTTCTGGTGGATAATAAAAACCATCTATTGCTGTGTAACAAATTTCCCCAGAACTTATGGCTCAAAGCAACATTACCTCATATGTTCTGTGTGTTAGAAATCCGGTTGTGACTTAACTAGGTTCTCTGGCTCAG
>NW_021889478.1:0-654 GCF_006229205.1 Suricata suricatta
TGTGCCTCTGCTCTCTTTCTGAGACTTCTATTCTGCACATGTTGGAGTGCTTGGTGGTGTGCCACAGCTCCCAGAGGTTCTGCTAGCTTTTCTTCATTCCTTCCATCCACGTTCCTTGGACAGGATAATCCCAATCAAGCCATCTTTGAGTTTGCTGACTCTTTCTTCTGCTAGTTCAAATCTGATGTTGAAACACTTTTGTGAATTTTTGTGTCAGTCACTATACTTTTGTAATTCCAGAATTTCTGGTTGGTTCTTTTTTTTTTAATAATTTCTATCTCTTCATAGATATTATCTCTTTAGTGAAACATTGTTCTCTTACTTTCCTTTAATTCTTCAGGCATGGTTGCCTTTAGACCTGTGAGAATATTTATAATTACCTTTAATAATGTTTATAATAATAATAAAGTCTGGAGCACTTGAGTGGCTCAGTTGGTTGAGTGTCCTACTTCCACTCAGGTCATGATCGCAACGTTTGTGAGTTTAAGCCCCACATCAGGCTCGCTGCTGTCAGTGCAGAGCCCGCTTTTGATCCTATGTCCTCCTCTCCTGCTTGTGGTCTCCCCAAAATAAATAAATATTAAAAAATAGGGGCGCCTGGGTGGCTCAGTTGGTTAAGTGTCTGACTGTGGCTCAGGTCATGATCTTACGGCT
>NW_021889479.1:0-654 GCF_006229205.1 Suricata suricatta
AGAAAATACAGCCTTGAAATGAACATATATATATTGTCCTTCAGATGATGGAAAAGGCTCTGGGAAAAAGGAAAGAAAAGCAGGTTTAAGTTGCTGGGGAAGGGTGGCTGTTCTCTGTGGGGAGGTCAGAGCCATCCTTTTTTCTTTTTCTTATTAAAGTTTACTTTATTTATTTTTGAGAGATGGAGTATGAGAGAAGGAGGGCCAGAGAGAGGGAGAGAGGAAATTCCAACCAGACCCCGTGCTGTCAACACGGAGCCTGACGTGGGGCTCGATCCCACAAATGCCAAGCTCACAACCTGAGCCAAAATCAAGAGTTGGGCAACTGAGCCCCCCAGGCACCCTGGAGCGGTCCTTATTTCTAAGTTGACTTTGGAGCAGACATTTGAGAGAGGGAAGGAAGCTTTCTGAGGCTGAAAAGATTTAGGAGAAGAAACCCTCCGGCAGGAAGGCCTCAAGCAGGGCCCCCTGTGGGGAGATGCACAGAGAGAGGGTTCTCTGGGGAGGGGAGGCTACAGAAGAGACCGAGCCACGTGGTAGGGCCCCAGGCAAGCTGGCCCTCAGCGTCCAATGCCAAGAACGTGGTGTGAGTGGGGCACTGTGCGTTTCCTTCTAGCTCTGCAGTCGCCTCATTCATGCATCATACAAAACCTG
>NW_021889480.1:0-1427 GCF_006229205.1 Suricata suricatta
GAATGACGACATCCGCATCCTGAGGGACATCGAGCAGTACTACTCCACGCAGATCGACGTGATGCCCATGAACGTGGCCGACCTGATCTGAGGATCCCGCCGCGCCCCGTGCTCCTGCTGGGACCTGGGGGCGGGAGGGGGGGAGGGTTCGGGGCACGGGGGTGTGAGCTCGGCCGCAGCCCACGACAGATGGGCCCACGGAGGTCTTTTTCTTACTCACATGTAAATCACGCCTGGAGATTTTTTTCATTAAATGTTTAAAATTGTTCCCATAAAACACAAAGGGGGGGCCGGGGTGGGGGGTGGGGGCCAGGCCAGGTATAAGGCCTTTCCTTAACACCTTTAGTAATCAAAATGTAAGTGTCACTAAATTTCCAGGTTTTCTCGTAGAACGTGTTTCTTCTTCGAGGGAAGTTGGAATCCGGAGTTTTGGGACACTTGCAGTATTTGACATCTTTTTGATGAATACCAACATGGGTAGAGATTTTCAGAGCTAAAAGCTGCCTTCAAGCGGAACAAGAATTAGGTTCCCTAGGATGAAGTGAACTGATAAAAATTAGGGTTCTGTAACTCTTGTTGGAAACATTATTGGTCCTGTAAGGTTTATCCAGACTAGGAGACTTTCTCTTAAAGATATCTATGATATTCAGAAACATAAAAGTGTTTAGAACATTCAACTTTTCTCTCTACTGAAAACCATCTGACGTTCAAAGACTCAGTGAATATCTCTTTCATGGCTATTACAATTGTTTGCTCCAGTTCCGTAAGAATCTGTCCATGTGCCCGTACCATACTGTCTCGATGATGACAGCTTTGAAGTCGAGACCAAAGTCTGGGATTGTGAGGCCTCCCGTTTTTGGTTTTCTTCTTCAACATTCCTTTGGCTATTCGGGGACGTTTGGGGTCCCATATCATCATGAAGACAGTATGGTACGGGCACAAAAACAGACACATGGACCAATTGGGATTGAATAGAGAACCGGAACGGGACCCACAAGCGTATGGCCAATTAATCTCTGACAAAGCAGCAAAGAGGGTCCAATGGAAAAAAGACAGCCTCTTCACCAGGTGGTGTTGGGAGAGCTGGACAGCAACGAGTAGAAAAATGAAGTTAGACCGCTTTCTAACACCATGCACAAACATAAACGCAAGATGGATAAAGGATCTGAATGTGAGACAGGAAACCATGAAACCCTTGAGGAAAAAGCAGGACAAAGCGTCCTAGACCTCAATCGCAGCAATTTCCTCCTCGACACATCCCCTGAGGCAAGGCAATCAAGAACAAAAATGAACTCCTGAGACCTCATCAAGATAAAAGGCTTCTGCAAGGCAAAGGAAACCATCAAAAAAAAAAAATAGGCAGCCAACAGAATGGGAAAAGATAGTGGCAAATGGAATGTCAGATAAAGGGCTAGGATCCAAAATAT
>NW_021889481.1:0-654 GCF_006229205.1 Suricata suricatta
ACGATAAAGAGGTATCACATGGAATCAAAGACAGCAAATGCAGCTGATACTATCAAAATTATAATCAAAATTCAGTATCAGAAGCCCAGCTTTTTCACAACAGGTTTGCTGCCAGAACACAGGGGTCATGAAACCACCACTAAACCCAAACCAAAATGGGAATGGAAAAGACTCATATCAATATTGTCATATTGGACACGTAGATTCCGGCAAGTCTACCACTACTGATCATCTGATCTACAAATGTGGTTGGATCGACAAAAGAACTATCGAAAAATTTGAGAAGGAGGCTACTGAGATGGGAAAGGGCTCCTTCAAGTATGTCTGCGTCTTGGATAAACTGAAAGCTGAACATGAACGTGGTATCACCATTGATATCTCCCTGTGGAAATTCGAGACCAGCAAATACTATGTGACCATCACTGATGCCCCAGGACACAGAGACTATAAAAAATATGGTTACAGGCACATCTCAGGCTGACTGTGCTGTCCTGATTGTTGCTGCTGGTGTTGGCAAATTGAAGCAGGTATCTCCATGAATAAGCAGACCCATGAGCATGCCCTTCTGGCTTACACAATGGGTGTAAAGTAACTTACTGTTGGTATTAACAAAATGGATTCCACTGAGCCACACTACAGCCAGAAGAGACATGA
>NW_021889482.1:0-654 GCF_006229205.1 Suricata suricatta
GAAAGGCAGTATCTGGCATCTGAGTTTTTAGAGTAGCAAGTGGGCTCTGCCTCCCCTGGAAACTCATAAGAAAGGCAACTTCTAGAATACAGAAGTAGACAGCCAGAAGAAGTGACAACTACACCCCCACCCTCCACCCAGGGAGGATAAAATCCTTGCTCTACATAGATGATTAAAAAACAAAACAAAACAAAACAAAACAAAACAAAACAAAACAAAACAAAACCTGACAATAGTGACCGTGATAGCAAGGAGACAGTGGTTTATTCCTTACCTTTGAAAATCTTCACTGCTGTAAGGATTATTTTAATTGTATTAGTTTAAAGCTCACTAGGAACTTTCAGTTTCATCTAAATATTTTCTTTAAGGGAGTTTTGTTTTTCTTTTTCTCTTTTTAGAACTCTACATTATTGGTATGCTACAGTATTGGATTGGAATGGGTTACAAATATTTTCCATTCATGGAGACCTCTAATTTATATATAGGAGTTATGTTTCTAGAGACTTCCAAACCAGAGAGCTTCAGTCCTTAAAACAATTGGGGTTTCCTTAACTCAAGTTAGCCAACATCTCCTTGGATTTTGTAAGAAATCAGAAATAGAGCCAAATGGGCCACTTCTACTTAGGAAGAAAAAAAAGTGTCATCTCTCACTTG
>NW_021889483.1:0-654 GCF_006229205.1 Suricata suricatta
AAGAGAAGAGGAGAGGAGAGGAGAGGGGAGGGGAGGGGAGGGGAGGGGAAGGGAAGGGAGGGGAGGGGAGACTATGAATCCCAAGCAGGGTCCATGCTCAGTGTAGAGCCCAACACAGGCTCAATCCCAAAACTGTGAGATCATGCCCTGAGCCGAAATCAAAAGTCAGACACTTAACCAACTGAGCCACCCAGGCATCCCAGAATACATATTCTTTTTAAGTGTATATGTAATAGTCAGGAAGAGAGACCAAAAAACAAACTTCAACAAACTGAAATAAACTGGAAGCATACAAAATAGGTTCTCCAAATACACAGAATTAAATTAGCAACCAGTAATGGAAATATATTTGGGAAATCCTGAAAATTAAACAACACACTTTTGAATAATTCATGAATCAAACAGGAAATCACAAGGGTCATCAGAACACACACACACAGAGACACACACGCACGCACGCACGCATTCTTTTTTAAGTAGCCTCCATGCCCAGTGCAGAGCCTAACACAGTGCCTGAACTCACTCACCGCTCTGAGATCAAGACCTGAGCTGAGAGCAAGAGCTGGATGCTTAATCAGTTGAGCCACCCAGGCGCCCCCCAAAATATTTTTAATTGAATGAAAACAAAACACAACATAAAACCTATGGGATGCA
>NW_021889484.1:0-654 GCF_006229205.1 Suricata suricatta
TACTGAGTACCCTGGAACACCCTGGCTTACACTCAAGTTGACTTTAGCCATCCCTCTAGGTCACCCTCGGTGTGGAGAGCCCTGGGACAATTGGACTTGTAACTACTTCAGCATCAGTGGTTCTGCCAGGGCACATTTTTCATAGAGAGCCCAGGGACCACATCAGGCCCTGGCCCATGCACTGCCTCAGTACCGGTCACCCTAACAGGACACACCCTGTACCAACTGTCCCAAGACACCCCAATGTGCACCCACTAGCTTCAAGTGTCCTGCTAGTGTGCTAACAGCATGTAGAACCATAAAACATCCTATCTTGCACTTGATCTTTATCTGTCTTACAAGGCCATCCACTGTGCAGAAATACCCGGGACCTCCTAGCCTGCACCCTGACTCAGTTTGAGTCATTCTACCAGGGAACTCTGTGCAGAAAGCCTCAGACACCTCAGATAATACACACTATAGTATTATGTCTCCTGCCAACCTGCCCTCTGTATATAGAGCCTCAGGACATACTAGCCTCTCCCACTTTAGCCTTAACTGCCCTGTCATGGCACCTGCAGCATGGAGAGCCCAGGGCCCAGGCCGATCTATGCCTGCTTCAGATTCAGCTTTCTTTCCAGGGTGTCCACTGCATAGAGAGCCCCAGGACCTCCA
>NW_021889485.1:0-654 GCF_006229205.1 Suricata suricatta
TACAATGGTCAGTAAGTGTTGGCTTATCCCACCTGCCTTGGGGCAGATAACTGAGGGGTGCGGTGTGACATGCTCTGATATCTTATAGGAATAAAAAGTTAATTTTTAAAATTATTTTTAATGTTTTTTTATTTTTCATAGACACAGACAAAGCATGAGCAGGGAGGGGCAGAGAGACACACACCGAATCTAAAGCAGACTCCAGGCTCCAAGCTATCAGCACAGAGCCTGACCCCACAAACTATGAGATCATGACCTGAGCTGAAGTCAGATGCCCAACTGACCAAGCCCCCCAGGGGCCCCTAAAAAGTGATTCTTAGGCCTCAGTGATGCCTGTTATGCCAACCCACTCACAGTGGTTCTCCTTAGGCTTCCTAGCTTAAGGCTGGTTTGGGCTCTGCCTCGAAAAGGAAATGGAAAACAATCAAGCATCTCCAATAGGGTTTCTGGGATTTAAAAGATTTAAGAAACGAAACCCTGAGTGAGAACTGGCTTCCCACCTAGTCCAGAGACTCTGGACACAAAGGCTGGCCTTCGCTCAGATCAATCCCCACAGCTGGCTGTCAGCAAAGACATTTTGAATGCACGTGCTCACCTCCATTGTTCTGCAGATAAATGATGTGTGTGATGACAGATAGCAAAATCCGGAAGGAG
>NW_021889486.1:0-654 GCF_006229205.1 Suricata suricatta
ATATCTCTCCATCCCAGGCAAATGGGGACAGTTGGTCACCCAGATTTCAGCCTGGCTGGGGAGAGTCCCCTCACTGAATGTGTTGAGTTTTACTAATCCCCTTGTTTTGAATCTGATGGCTGAGTTTGGCCCTCCATTGTGCCCCTAAGCCCCAGATCCAGAGCCTATTCGCCCAAAGCCAGCTGGAGGCTGAGCCTCTTTTCTTCTACCGGGCTGGTTAGTTATCCTGCTCCCTGGGGTTAGGGAAGAAAGCTCGAGATCTAAACTCTCTTTTTAATTTTAATCCTACTCGTCTTGTGTTCAGCCCCATCTGGCCCCTTGTGTGCAAGGCTCCCTAGTACCTCCAATTCCTGATGTTTTCTGGGATTCTGGGGACACAGATCACCTTGCGTCTTGTTTTCCCTTAGGTTTGCAAGGCTTTGGCTTTCTTGGCTCTGATGCGTTAGTCAGCCCTCATCCACCTGCTTTTCAGCACCACCACCCCCACCCATTAAAAAAATCTGTTTGCTTGTTCTGTCCCTCAGAGCCCCCTTCTCCTTGCTGGCTTATTGATGACTTAAAATTTTTTCTTTAAAAATTTTTTATTCCCTTTACTCTCATGTCATTGATTTTCAGAAAGGAGCAGAATAAAACATGTGTTTTTGTTTTTTTTTT
>NW_021889487.1:0-654 GCF_006229205.1 Suricata suricatta
CAATAGGACCTTGTGGGTACCTGCCCCAAGACAATGGTGCCAAGAACAGAAACTCTGAAATTGGCCTGTCAATGAATTTATTTTACCACTACTCCACATTGCAACTCAGGACAAGTTTTGTAATATCTTTATGCTTCAGTTTCCTCATATACAAAATGGGGATAAAAAATGTAGTTCTTTTGAAAATAGAAATTAGTATGTCTAAACAGGTTGAAATATGCTTGGTTTATAATAGCTATATAAGTGCTTGCTATTTTCATCTTTGAATGCTAAAGTATTCAAAAACAGCTTTTATTCAAATAGGGTCTTTTTAAACATTAAATATAATTAAACAGAAACTATAATAATTCTTTGGAATTAGCTAATAAATAAAATTTATAGTATGTAAATATTCCTGTTTTAACAATTACTGAGCTTATGTATATATAAAAACATTTCATTTTATGTAGAATTGTGTCTGAAGTAGTTTACAAAGAATAAAGCTGAAGCAAGAGAAATTTTAGATGCGGTACCTCATGTGGCATGTCTTTGCTTATACCCCAGTGTTTTACTCTTAGCTAATGAGCTGTATATTTGTTCTTCTGACCAGAAATTTTACTTAGGAGGTCAGACTTCCCTTTAGTTCTCTTCTGCCACGTCTCATGTGTACTTCTA
>NW_021889488.1:0-654 GCF_006229205.1 Suricata suricatta
GATGAGGGCTTCAGCTCATGACCCCGAGATCAAGACCTGAGCTGAGATCAAGAGTCACCCAGGCGCCCCCCAAATTTAAAATTTCTGTATGTTACTAGAATTAAGAGCAAAAGACAAATCATTTGAGATAAGGGAATAGAGTTAGGATAGATACTGTGTGTGTATAACAAAGGGGCTCCGGTATACGCATGATCACACAGGCAGCACGACTGAGGAATGAGCTGGGCTGTAAGCAGCCAGCTACCCAGGGGGCGCGACTGGCCAGACCAGGGCTGGCAAGGACGCTAGTAAGAAGAAAGTGCAAATTAATTAAAATGAGATTATATTTTGGTCCTCAGTAGCAAAAACAGAGAAGACTGCTGTCAGGTGTTAACAAGGTAATGAATACATACATTCTTTGCCCCAGTAAACTCACTTTCAGGGATTTACATTCCATACCCACGTGCAGAGAGATGTGTGTGCATTTAAGATGGACCCCAGAGACCATGAAATGAGCTTCCCTGAGTGTCCAGTGGAAGACGGGTTAGGTGCTGGCATATCCATCCCGTAGGACACTCTGCAGCCAGGGAGAGAGTCAGGAAGCATCCTGACGGTGGGCACGAGAAGATCTGAAGCCCACGTTCCCGGATGCACAGACAATCCCCCAGGCGGCAC
>NW_021889489.1:0-654 GCF_006229205.1 Suricata suricatta
TAATGTGCTTCCCCACTAAGGTCCTGGGACCTCACTGCTCCAGTGTGGCTTGAATTTAGATCCCCACTGAAGCCAGTTCTGAAAAACTTCGGTGGGGACCTAAATTCAAGCCACACTGGAGCAGTGAGGTCCCAGGACCTTTGTGGGGAAGCACATTAAACCATTTTTATGCTCCAGTTTTCATACTGTCAGTAGCTGGAACCAAATACCATGCTTGCTATTTGGGACCCAAAGCCACAATCTGCATTTCTCAAGGATAAATTCCCTGGATGCTCAAGTCCATTGTAGAATGGTGGGGGAATGTAGGGATTAAAACAGTGCTGAGATGCCTGCTTACAGTCCTGAAGAACAGGGCCCAGAACTGCTCTCCTGTCATAAACAGCTAGAAAAACAGACAGAATATGTTAAATGACCCTTTTCAGATGTCAGACAAGAGGCAGCAAAGAGGCTGAACCTTGAAAGGGGGAAACATTATCGAGCCGAGTCAGGGGGGCATTCAGGGAACATTATCCCTTCCCTCTGCCCTAAGGATTTTAAAAGGAGGCATCCCAGATGTCTTCAGACAGCTGATGAGGAGTCAGCATTGTTCTGGGACACCCTGATGCCAGGTTCAGGACCAAGGGGTGGAATGATAGGGAAGCTGACTCATCAAGG
>NW_021889490.1:0-654 GCF_006229205.1 Suricata suricatta
CCTCCCACCTGGGGTCCCGGCGGGCAGGGAGGTGCCCACCACCCAGGCGTGCCGCCCCTGTCCTATCCTCTGGCATTCTGTCCCCACGCTGGGTGAGGCCTGGGGGGCCGGGGGGCGGGCGGGGGGAGCAGCAGCCGCAGCAGCAATAAGCCAGGAAAAGCTCTATTCCTACGGACTTGGGGCTGGTGGGGGTGGCCCCTGCGTGTCTGGACCCGGTCCCCTCAGAACAGGAGCTGGGACCTGCTTCCAGGCCCGCGCCCTGTATTTCAGGGGTGTGGAGGCTGCTTCCCTGACTTCTTCCACATCTTGGAAAATGACCTCAGTTTTCGGGAAGAGGGAAGGAGGATCTGGTTCTTGGAACATTCCCACTTCTTCACACAGATGCCACTCACTCAGTTGCCCGTGAAGGCTGGGGCATCTGTGATCAGCACTGGCCACCGCCCGCGGTCAGGCCAGCCCCTCCCCGGGGAGCCCAGCCCTGGCTTGACTCCGTCTGTGGTGAGCTGTCCAGCCGCCCCGTGTCCACCTGCCTGCTGTCCCGTGCCTGTCCTGAGCCTCCTTGACCCGAGCCCCAACTCGAGGCAGGTCAGGAAGACCGGAAAGGGGACTCTGTTATGATGTAAATGGCGTCCCCAGGCTGCTCTGTCCCAGGGC
>NW_021889491.1:0-1427 GCF_006229205.1 Suricata suricatta
GGTAGTTATGTCCTAAACATTACTAATAAATCTCTTACATAAGACTGGGAATATACAGGGAGGAACAAGCAGAACTGAGGAATATGTCCTGAGAGACACACATACAAATAATGTTAACATCCGAGGTAGACCACGTCCACACTAATAAGTACAAGATTGCAAGGCAAAAGGCAACTTTCTTTTCTGTTATTTCAGCATCGTATTAAGTATTTGTAAGACGATGAGGATAGTTTTTCTGATTTATTAATTCTACAAAATGTGTAATTAATGCTCGGTGTAAATATAATCTGATAGAAGGAAAATGATAACTATGTTCATAGTTTTCAGAAATATCTCCCAGATTTTTATGACCTTTTTGTTTTTATAAATCATGGGCCTTCCTATTTATATTTTTATAATTAATTCATTGATTATTTTTAGATACATGTGTTTGCTTATTTTCCTGATTTATTAAAAATAATTGGCAATAAGATTGTATATATCTCAAGTGCATAACTTGATGAATTAATACACATATGTGTTGTAGATGGTTACCACAATCAAGTTACTTAACACATCCATCACCTTATATAGTTAATTTTTTATGTGTGTGGTGAGAATGCTTAAGATCCACTCTCAGCCCATTTCAAGTATATAACACAATATTATTAACTATTATTTATATGATACATTAGATCCTCACAACTTATGTATCCTCTTGAAAATAATTATTCTGAATTCTGTTTCACCGAACTCATACATTTCCATTTCTTTGGTCTCAGTTACTGGAAAATTACTATGCTCCCTTGATGGTGTCCTATCTTTGCCTTTTCATGTTTCTACTGGCTTTGCACGGATGTCTGCAAATCTGAGGGAGCAGCTGCCTCTTGGAACTTTTTCAAACTGGCTTTGGTAGGAATGACCTCCTCCTCCGAATGACCGTGAGGGTGCCAGCTAGGTGGGTGCAGTGGTTCCATATCCAGGGAGGGTGCAGAAGTGCCCCAGGGGGCTGGACACAGAGCAGTGACAGTCTAGTCATAGCTGCATTTGAGGCCCCAGGGTGTGGGGTGCAGAGCGGTGACAGTCTGGCCTCAGTGTTGTTGGGTTGAGGTCTGGCCTAGGACTCAGGGGGCAGAGTATATGGTAGCAGAAAGGATGACATGACCTGTGAAATCCCTTTAAAAGGGATTAAGTAAAGACAGACTTTCAGAGGAATATGCTCTTGAAGAGTAACATGAAAGGAGATCAATTACTAGGATGTTCCTAAAGAACTGAGTGAAATATCAGCTGTAATGTGTGTGAAAGCTGCTTTAGCTCCACATGCACATCTTAAAATGCTCATTCAGATTAGTTTAACTTATCCTAGCTTGTAAGTGTTTCAAATGTAGTGAGGATTGTGATTTAGAAGGGCAAATTTTTGTAAAGGGGGCGAAGTTTATTTCCTCAGT
>NW_021889492.1:0-654 GCF_006229205.1 Suricata suricatta
GTTACATTGAAGTTTTGCATTTTCCCTTATGACCGAATGTTTTTGAAAACAAATTTTTAATGAATTCAAAATATCCAGTCATATGAATTTACCATTTCAGCTTTGTTCCATGGCTGGGATTCCAAGTTTTCCATTATTAACAGTGCCGAGATTAAAATCTTTGTCCATGGATCTTCGTGAACATAATCTCTGATTATGTTTTCAGGCGAATTGCTAGAACAAGTTGGCTCGAGGCAGGGATTCACCCTACCCTCAGAAGCCAGGAGGCTGTCAGCCTCAGGCTCCTCTTGTGCCTGTCCCCATCCTTCCGCCCTGTTTTCTCTCCTCTAGCCAGGCTCTCAACTGGCAAGACTTTGTGTTGGCAGGCTCTAGGCTTTTGACTTCCTACTGGTTCGGGCACGGGCCTTGTGGCTGGAGCTGCTCATGCAGAACCGTGATGCTATCCCTCCTCTTATCAGCTCCTGCTTTCTGTTCTGCAGCACTGAGTGAGAGACCATCTTCTCTGCATCGCAGATTGAAGGCTGCAGATAGTAGATCTCCTCTTATCGAGGAGATCTGCAAGGAGGGCCCTGTGTGGCACCAACTGCCTTCCCTATATCACATATCTAAACCGGCGGTTCTCACTGAGGCCGATTCTCGCCCCGCCCCTTGGAG
>NW_021889493.1:0-654 GCF_006229205.1 Suricata suricatta
CAAATCATTAAATAATGAATCATGAGCTGTAAAGCAGAGTTATACAATGTACCCCTTTTAAAAGAACATCTAAACTCTGTTCTCTCTGATATATATGATCCATCCAGTGCCCATGAAACAGAATATTTTAACAAATAACGGCACATGCCAGCAAATAGTGTGACCAGGTTAAAGTAGGAATACATACTGAGTATCCTCATCAGGCCTCGAACTCATGGACTGTGAGATCATGACCTGAGCTGAAGCTGGACGCTTAACTGACTAAACCACCCAGGTGCCCCTCTGTATCCTCATTTCTTAACAAACTTCCTAATAATAGCAGGTCTGTAAACTGTTGGTTGGTGAATGAATGCATGCATGCATGCATGAATCAACAAATGGGTGAATGAGTAGGGGAAAGCTATCTTCCTATAAAAAGGTAGCAATCAAATGGAAGGCTCTGATTTAAAATTATCCCACCCAGGAATTTATGAGCTTTGCCAATCTCATTTTGCAGAAGAAAAAGCAAGTTTCAACAAGTTTTTGTGATTTGTTAAAGCTTAGAAATAATAAATCCAGTTCTATAATCCAAGTGAACTAATCTGTAACCCAATTTTCTATTCGGAAACAGTGTATTTTTATTCTAGAAGTGTCAGATAATTTTAATGATCTGCT
>NW_021889494.1:0-654 GCF_006229205.1 Suricata suricatta
AGCAAGATCTGATATTAAGCTGCAATATCACTTTTTAGTGCATTCTGTCTGCCTGGAATATAGCCATTTTTATCCCTCTCAAGAAGCATGTGAGGGTTACGTGCTTAGTTAAAAACATGACACTGAGCAGCTGTTCCAAGAAAGCCCCCAAACACAAAAGTTCTGTCTGTTTACCGACATTTTTTTCTTCTTCTGTGCTTTGCCTCTCGGCTTGCTGACGCACAGATGCTAGGGTTGGTTATTTAATCCAGTACCCAATAGGATTATTAAAATCCTCTTGAGCCAAATTTTCAAGAAACAAATGGATCTTATAAATGTATATTAATCTGTTTAGCTTCAGATAATGAAAACATACTATTCTGGTATGAATCATATGTGGCATGTGAAGCCCAAGCCCCTCCCCCAGGAATGTAACCAAAGGCTCTGAGGTGTTGGAATGTGGCTTTATAGTCTGGGTGCTTCATGGGAGGTATTCAGAATGCAAAAGAACAGATCCAAATTAGGGTCACTTCAAATTTGGAAAGACAAGCTAAATTCTCATCTCTGTGTAATCTTAAGTACAGGAGAGGACACTTTGGGTCATGTCTGAATTTTGGACCCAGACTTTTCGAGGGCAATACTTTAGGTAAATACCTTAGCAGGTGGTTGCTAAAT
>NW_021889495.1:0-654 GCF_006229205.1 Suricata suricatta
TGGGAGCCTACATCTGGTGGGGAAAAGGAGGCATCATCAGGGCAACAGCACCTACCTTTTCAATCATGGTTTTTGCCTTTTAAAACGAAACCTGTTCCTTTAAGGGATACAACTAATGTACCATACTTTAAACCAGCATATAATAATGAGCAGAGGGCAAATTAATTAAAGGCCATTAGGGATGGTTCCTGTTCCATCATTGGGAAGGAAACCTGCATGGCTCGCGACCATCAGTGCTGACAGGCACGGCCACAGACCTGGGCTGCCTGCTCGGCAAGAGCACAGTGAAGAAAACCTCGTGTGAGAAAAGCAGACCAGGACAACATTAGAAGCAACTGAGAGAGAGAGAGAACACCTATTTACATTTGTGAAAGAAAGAATGTGGAGGGGAGGAAACCAAGGCATCTATGAATGTGACAAGGGAAGTATGAAAGTGAAAGATAAATCTAGAACATCATGCCTCAAGACCCATTAAAATCACTAATTTAAGGCTAATCATTTCAGCACCCTTCTCTCACCAAGTGCCAAACACATTAACCAAGCACTCTATGGGAGAACTTGGACCAAGACCCAGGAGACCCTCCTCTACACAGAGGAGACAGTAAGTTTCCTTTTAACCTTGGCCTGCCACAGGGGCGCATGGGTGGTTCAATT
>NW_021889496.1:0-654 GCF_006229205.1 Suricata suricatta
GACGCAAGTCCTTGGATATTTAGGGCCCTCGCATAACCCAGAATGATAAAATCCTGAGATCTTTATTACATAGGCAAAGACCCTATTTCTAAATAATACATTCACAGGTATCAGGCTTTAGAATTGGATACATCTTTTAGATACACACAAACACCTGAGGAAATTTATTATGCCCTATACTACCAACTGAAGATTAATAAAGCCTCAGGTATAAGCTATACATATAATTCTAATATGCATCCAGATTTGTGAAACACTCTTACAATACCAATTATTTAGTCCTTTCCTCCTAGATAACTTCATATCCAGTCTCTCTATTACATACCTCCAATCCTCAGGGTTTTTTTCTTTTCCATTGTATCTGGAGCTCTGCACTACCAAAAGCCACTGGGCAATAATTCTAAGTGCCTCTTGGTGCTGACAAAAATGCAGCCCTTTAAATTTCTGTCATGAATCAGGGCACCTGGGTGACTCAGTTGGTTAAGTGACTGAATTCAGATCAAGTCATAATCTCACAGTTTGTGGATTTGAGCCCCATATTGGGCTTTGTGCTAACAGCTCTGAGCCTGGAACCTGCTCTTGGATTCTGTGTCTCCCTCTCTCTCTCTGCACTTCCCCAACTTGTTCTTGTTCTTATTGTCTCCCTCTCTCCCT
>NW_021889497.1:0-654 GCF_006229205.1 Suricata suricatta
CGTACAAGAATGCACAGTGGGAAGATGGAGAAAAGATGTTCTTTCTATAATTGATGACGTAGCTGAAGGGCCACAGGTGACTATTTGTATTAAGTATTATTATTGACTAACCTCATTTCTTTTGAGCTGTGCCTTTAGCTATGAAAATTTAGTAATTTAACTGTTTAACAAATAATTTTGGCATTTGATTTAAAATCCTCTGTTCACTTTCTCATAAAATTTAAGTGGCATTTTACTTTTCATTGTAATCCTAATTTTAATTGTGCTTTGTGCCAAATATTAAAAGCCTGGGAGCCAATGGATATAGAAGGCAAAAGTACCTACATAAATTACTGAATCCCCTTACAGAAAAGAAAAAGAAATTTCTGTTTAAAACTGTCTACCTTTTGGGGGCGTCTGGGTGGCTCAGTTAGTTGAACATTTGACTCTTGATTTCAGCTCAGGTCATGATCCCAGGGTCATGGGATTGAGCCCCACATCGCTTAAGATTCTGTCCCCCTGTCCCCTGCTCTCACGTGCGCACCCTCTGTCTCTCGGTCTCTCTCTAAACTAAAACGTAAAAGCATAAATGAAACGCTGTGTTTGTTTTTAGATCCTGGGTGGAGCCAGCCTCGGCGGGTGGCTCATGCTTCATGCGGCGATCGCAAGGCCACA
>NW_021889498.1:0-654 GCF_006229205.1 Suricata suricatta
CCTCCCACCTGGGGTCCCGGCGGGCAGGGAGGTGCCCACCACCCAGGCGTGCCGCCCCTGTCCTATCCTCTGGCATTCTGTCCCCACGCTGGGTGAGGCCTGGGGGGCCGGGGGGCGGGCGGGGGGAGCAGCAGCCGCAGCAGCAATAAGCCAGGAAAAGCTCTATTCCTACGGACTTGGGGCTGGTGGGGGTGGCCCCCGCGTGTCTGGACCCGGTCCCCTCAGAACAGGAGCTGGGACCTGCTTCCGGGCCCGCGCCCTGTATTTCAGGGGTGTGGAGGCTGCTTCCCTGACTTCTTCCACATCTTGGAAAATGACCTCAGTTTTCGGGAAGAGGGAAGGAGGATCTGGTTCTTGGAACATTCCCACTTCTTCACACAGATGCCACTCACTCAGTTGCCCGTGAAGGCTGGGGCATCTGTGATCAGCACTGGCCACCGCCCGCGGTCAGGCCAGCCCCTCCCCGGGGAGCCCAGCCCTGGCTCCACTCCGTCTGTGGTGAGCTGTCCAGCCGCCCCGTGTCCACCTGCCTGCTGTCCCGTGCCTGTCCTGAGCCTCCTTGACCCGAGCCCCAACTCGAGGCAGGTCAGGAAGACCGGAAAGGGGACTCTGTTATGATGTAAATGGCGTCCCCAGGCTGCTCTGTCCCAGGGC
>NW_021889499.1:0-654 GCF_006229205.1 Suricata suricatta
TCATGTAAGAGAGAAGATTTACACAGCCTTAAGGCAAAACAGGATAAGTACACTTTTGTCCCACGATGTAAATACCCCTATTCTATACAAAGAAGTCTTATCCTTCCCTACTATGGTCCTTATCATAGCGTGAAATAATGAGCAAGGTTGAGTATTTAATTGATGTTTACAATCAAACACTGTTGGTCTTCAATCTTACATCCTCTATGAATTCACAAGATGAAGGATTCCTTCAAAACTGCCAACAGGACTTCTGGATCTCCACAGGTGTTTATAATTGTCTGTTCATAGCTGATATTTTTGCTTTTCCTATACATACATCTCTAAGGCTATAAACCAAATCCAAGAAACCCAACAATCATATAATCACTATCGTTGCCATAACTACTAAGTGCCACAGCCACTTGATCTACCTCCATCTGTGTTTCATCTAATGATTTGATTTAATTAATTATAATGCCATGCTATGCCATGGATCACCAAGGCTCCATCCCACTTAGCAAATAGTTATTATCCCTGTGTTGTTGTTGTTGTTGTTTTATATGAATGATTCCATTCTAGCATTCCATTTTGAGCATCTGTTTCCTGGAGCTATTTCCTGAAACAATTATTCTATTAATCAAGACCAAACATGGCTAATACAATCCTCAGTAT
>NW_021889500.1:0-654 GCF_006229205.1 Suricata suricatta
GAAATGTTTAATAACATATTGCATTGGTGGGGGTGAGGGAAATCAAGAACTTTCATAGTTTGCTAATGGAAATATTAACAAGAGAGCAACTTGGCAATAACTATAAAAAGTTAAAATTAACATATCCTCTTTTTCTGCAATCCATTTCTTGAGCTTTATTCTATAAACTGTAAATTAAGGTGCCAAAATATTTATATAAATATATACCAGAATATTTAATAAAGGCTTTTTTTGGGTAATGCTAAAATGGTGAAAAAGACCAACTGTATCTATAAGGAGATGCAACAATGTCCAAGATAAATTGCTAAGTGGAAAAATACAGATACAGAACTGTTAGCATAGTATAATATTTGTGTAAATAAAAGGCAGTATACAAACAGCTTTTATTAGTGTAGAATATATTTTACCAGATAATATATTCTTTTTATAGATACATAGGACATTGGTAGTTACCTCTGGAAGGGATAATTGGGAGTGGCTAAAGACAGGTAGGTTTCCTTTTCATTGTAATCTTTCCTACATTTAGAATTTCTTTACCGTGAGCATATATTTTCTAGCAAAAAAATGTATAGGGGTAAGAAAAATATCTATAAAAAGTAACGTTTGTATATTAACTTCAGATAGGCCTAGTTTTTCACTGGAAAACAATTTGAC
>NW_021889501.1:0-654 GCF_006229205.1 Suricata suricatta
ATAACTGCACAGCAAACAAGGCTGTGGCTCGGTCACGGCCACTACATGTGTCTCCTAGAACAGGGCTTCTCAAAGGTCCCGTTTCCAGAAATCACCTGGAGATCTTGCCGAAGGGCAGATGATTCCAGTCGGGTAGGTCTGGGAGGGGGCCAAAACCCCACTGCGTACCCAGTTCCTGGGCAATGCCAACGCCAGCCTCTGGGACCAGCCCCGTGAGGACCGAGGCTCGGAAAGGTCACCCCGTTTGCAGCCCACCACTGCGCTGGTCGGACACGTCTCCCGAGCACACCGCGGACAGGGCCATCCCTAACTCAGGCTCTGGAGAAAGTCTGCACGCTCCATTTGGTTCTGAATAGAGGACTTTAAACTCAGTAGCAAAGTGTTCTTTTTCAGGCCTCCCAAGAGCTGAAGGGTTGATTTTTAATTAGGGTGCCTTCCAGCTCCGGTTTTCTAGGACAAGAGTCGACAACACACAAAAACACAGAAAGCTAAGTTGCCAGTTTACTATTCTATGACTTCAGCTCCTCTCAAAGGGGGGCCGGAGGAGGGGAAGCACTCTGCCCTCATAAACACGCCCAGACACGCACAGCAGAAGAAAACCCTGCCAATTCCCAGCCGGCAGGAGAGACTAAATTATCTTCTGTATCTGAAGAA
>NW_021889502.1:0-1427 GCF_006229205.1 Suricata suricatta
TGATGTCCCAAAGGCAAAACAAGCACTTCTTTAGCTCCCATTTTATGACTGTTTATTTTTTTAAATAAAAACCTCTGAGGATTATCAGATAAAGTTCTGGAGAGACACACATCTTCTCTAAAGCCCTGTAAACATGTATCTCTAGACACATAGATGGAAGCTTAGCTCCCACTGTTTCCTGGTGGCCAATCTCCACGGATTTACATCAAGGAGCTTCATGATTCCAAAGACCACATGATAGCAGTTTCCCAGATGCACAGGGAAGTAAGAAATTCAAGCGTGGTTTCTGTTTGTGTTCACACATTCCCTTCCCTTCTTTTCCACCTTCCAAATCACATTGTCATAATTTGTCTCAAAACTGTGCTGGACAGAGGTGCCTGGGTGGCTCAGTCAGTTCAGCCTCAGACTTTGGCTCAGGTCATGGTCTCACAGTTTATGATTTGAGCCCCACTTTGGGTTCTGTGCTGACAGCTCAGAGCCTGGAGCCTGCCTCAGATTCTGTGCCTCCCCCTCTCTCTGCCCCTCCCTCTCTCGCTCTCTGTCTCTCTCTCTCTCAAAAATAAAAGAAGGACATAAAAAAATTAAAAATAAATAAAAATAAACAGTTTAGCACATGGATGCAGTCAGTATCTACACTTAAAAAAAAGTTTTAGGCCAATAAGAACCTAGAGGAAAAGCATTTTGCATTTTGAGTGACACCAGAAGACTTGTACAACATTAAGAAAAGAGATCTGTTCAATTTGGATTTTTAATGGATTTATTGATTTATAACTGGCATACAAAATAAACCGCATCAATTTAAAATGAACAATATTATAAGACATGGATATAGATATGTAAAGTGAACAATGTTTTAAGATATATATATAACATATATATAACATTGTCATATATATACACCTGTGAAGCCATCACCACAATTGAGGACAAATGTATTACCTCAAAAGTTTCCTCATGTCTCTTTGTAATCTGTTTCTCAACCCTCTTCCACCCCCATTTTAGGCAACACTTCTGTGAGGGATCATTTTGGATAATTCATAATTTTGTATAAATGAAATCATCGGTACTCTTTTGTCTGCCTTCTCAGCATAGATATTTTGAAATTCTTCCATGGCTGTAAGTATGAAAAGTTTGTTCCTTTTTGGGGTGCCTAAGTGGCTCAGTCAGTAAAGCATTTGACTTTGGCTTAGGTCATGATCTCAGAGTTCATGAGTTCAAGCCCAGTGTCGGGCTCCGGGCTGACAGCTCAGAGCCTGGAGCCTGCTTTGGATTCCGTGTGTCCCTCTCTCTCTCTCTGCCCCTCCCCCACTCGTGCTCTGTCTCTCAAAAATAAATAAAAAATGGTAAAAAAAAAAAAAGTTTGTTCCTTTTTTGTTGCTGAGTAGTATTCTATTACAAAGATATAAAAGAATTTGTTCATCTATTCA
>NW_021889503.1:0-654 GCF_006229205.1 Suricata suricatta
GCTGGCGCCTGCTTCAGCATGGATGGACCCTGAGGACATCCTGCTTCGTGAAATAGGCCCGACGAAAGGGCGAATCCTCAGTGAGTCCACTTATATGAAGGACCCACAGCAGTGGATCCACGGAGATGGGCCGATGGTGGGCGCCAGGGGCTGGGGGCCAGTGTTTAAAAGTTTGGGAAGATGGAAAGTTCTGGAGACCGACAATGGGGATGGTTGCACAGCAGTGTGAATGTGCTTAATGCCCCCGGGCTGTGCCCTCACAAAGGGTCAGGGTGGTAAATTATGCGTGTGTGTGCATGTGTGCGCACGTGTGGGTACCAAAAATTAAAAGAAATCATGGTCTGTAATAAATGTTCGATAACTGTCAGTTCCCGTTTCTGAGAAATATTTTATATTAACTTTACCACCACTGTAATCAATATATGCGAAAAACACCCTTCGCGACAACCCATGGACAACTCTGGGTCCCGCAGCCCCGGCGAGAGGCGTGATGTCGAGGCCCCCGCCCCGTCTTGCTGTTGGTCCCCATGGGCTTCCTTCCTCACATGCGGTTTGGGCTCTTAGATGTGACTAGTTTCCTGGGAAAGTTGTTTTACTTCAGACTTCCTGTTCTGGTGTGAGATTTTCAGGGAGGGGGTGGGAGAGTCTTGCCTC
>NW_021889504.1:0-654 GCF_006229205.1 Suricata suricatta
GTGTGTGTGTGTGTGTGTGTGTATGTGTGTGTTCAAGCCACACATTGGGCTCGGGATGACACACACACACATACACACATATATATGTAGACACATACACACACATATACATAAACACATAAAAATTTTGTTTAGATCCAAATTAGTGAGCATATAGTGTAATAATGGTTTCAAGACTAGTCCTTCTGTATTTTGAAGATGAATCCTATATCAGTGTATAGTTTGCTGGTAATTTGTTGCATATCATATATTGTCTTCTTACTGTCTTGCTTATTTCCTATGCTGCATGGCAGAGAATAAAAATTACTATAATTAGAGCTGAAAGGGGGATTTTAATAAGCAGATAGGAGAACTGAACATCTGATTTTGTATTAATATTACTTAAATGTCCACTGGGCAATTTGAGGGATATAAACTGTATGACAAAATCATTGAAATATACTGGAAGATTTATTATGCTTTAATAAGGTCTTGAGTTTTTAAAGACAGGATTTTTCTGAAATCACTGCTGATGTAATACCAGCGAGTCCCTTCCAGCCTTCAGGCAACAGGAAATTCTCATGTTAGATAGACTGTTTCAATATTGACAATAACATTGAAAGTTACAAATTTCATTTTAAGTTGGCAACACTGAAATAACCAAAGTAATCATGA
>NW_021889505.1:0-654 GCF_006229205.1 Suricata suricatta
AGGCCTGGAGTGTGACAGAAGTTATTTTGGAAGATGCTGAGCTGAAAGGGGCCCCTCATTCTTGTGAACTGCAATTTCTTCCTTCCCTCTGCCCCATACCTTCTTTTAGAACCTTTCCCTTTCTAATGTGACTATATACTTGTAATTAAGACCCATCATAAAGCCTGGGGTTTTGCATTCCTGTTTTACCAAAGCTGGTGCAATTGCATCCCTACCACACAACAGTTCTGACAAACTGATTTTTCAAAAAAAAATTTAAACATTTTTTATTTATTTTTGAAAGACCAAGCATGAGTGGGAGAGGAGCAGAGAGGAAGAGAGAGGGAGACAGAGACTTTGAAGCAGGCTCTGGCCTCTGAGCTGTCGGCACAGAGCCTGACCGTGGGGCTTGAACCAGAAACTGCAAGATCATGACCTGAGCCGATGTTGGACGCTTAACTGACTGGGCCACCCAGGTACTCCTGATTTTTTTTTAATTTATTTATTTTTATTTTTTATTTTTTTAAAATATTTTTTAATGTTTTATTTATTTTTGATACAGAGAGAGACAGAGCATGAGAGGGGGAGGGGCAGAGAGAGAAGGAGACACAGAATCTGAAGCAGGCTCCAGGCTCTGAGCTAGCCGTCAGCACAGAGCCCGATGCGGGGCTCGAA
>NW_021889506.1:0-654 GCF_006229205.1 Suricata suricatta
TATATATATTCTTCCTTATCCATTCATCAGTTGATGGATGTTTGGGCTATTTCCATAATTTGGCTATCATAAATAATGCTGCTGTAAACATTGGGGTGCCTCTATCCCTTTGAAATAGTAATTTTGTATCTTTTGGGTAGATACCTAGTAGTCTGATTACTGGATCATAGGGTAGTTCTATTTTTAACTTCTTGAGTAAATTCCATACTGTTTTCCTGAGTGGCCGCACCAGTTTACATTCCCACCAATAGTGCAAGAGGGTTCCCCTTTCTCCACTTCCTCACCAGCACCTAATATTTCTTGTGCTATTGATTTTAGTCATTCTGCAGGTATGAGGTGGTACCAAGTTGTAGTTTTGATTTGTATTTCCCTGTTGATGAGTGATGTTGAGCATCTTTTCATGTGTCTGTTAGCCATCTGTAGGTCTTTGGAATAATGTCTATTCATGTCTTCTACCCATCTTGCAATTGGGTTATTAGTTTTTTGGGTGTTGAGTTGTAGAAATTATTTGTATATTTTGGTTACTAACTCTTTACCCAATATGTGATTTGCAAATATCTTTTCCCGTTCCATAGATTGCCCTTTAGTTTGTTGATTGTGTTCTTCACTGTGCATAGTAAGTAGCCTTTTGAGCATGGCTTCTTTCACTCAACC
>NW_021889507.1:0-654 GCF_006229205.1 Suricata suricatta
CTAAAGAAGATTTGCTTTTTGATGCTGTGTATCCCCAGAGACTTTAATATACTAATGTGTGCTGGGACTTTCCAAGAAAAGGCATGAAACACAGCATGACCTAAATGCATTTGACCATTTTTTTAAAGGAATCTTTCACATGACACGTGTTCATAGAGAACACACTCTGGGAACCATTGTCCTAGTTTCTTAGATGCCATTATTTGTCACTTCACAGAAGCTTAAAAATGAACATACTTATCGTCAATGCAGAAACACACAGAAGGAAAATTTTGAAATGACATCCCGTATAAATGCTGCTATGGAATGGCTGGCCTATTTTTATTAAAACGTAGCATGAGATAGTGGAGAGAGCATAGGCTAAGAAATATTTCTCTACATCTTACCAGCTGCATGATTTGGGGCAAGAGATACCTTGGCAGAGAAACTGCACTATGTCCATGAAAATTACAGATGGTGATTTTTAAAAAAATGTTTATTTATTTTGAAAGAGAGAGTGTGAGTGAGGGAGGGGCAGAGAGAGGGAGAGAGCAAGAGATAGAGAGAGAGAGAGAGAGAGAGAGAGAGAGAGAGAGAGAGAGAGAGGATTCCAAGCTCTATGCTTAGCATGGAGTCCAATGAGGGACTCGATCCCACGACCCTGGGATCATGACC
>NW_021889508.1:0-654 GCF_006229205.1 Suricata suricatta
GCGGTTGAAATCACAGCCTCTGAAGCCCGGATGCCTGGTCCAAGGCCTTATTAGCTCTTGGTGATGGGGCAGGTTCCTTAGCATTTCTGTGCCTTGATTTTCTAATTTGTAAAAATTGGGGTAATAAGTCTTTGCCTTCTAAGAATGGGATGTCGATTACATGAGTTTTTATTTTTAAGATATTTTTAATTAAAAAAAAATTTTTTTGAGAGAAAGCGTACAAGTGGAAGAGGGACAGAGACAGAGAGAGACACAGAATCCGAAGCAGGCTCCAGGCTCTGAGCTGTCAGCACAGAGCCCAACACAGGGTTCGAACTCATGAACCGCAAAACCAGATCCTGACCTGAGCTGAAGTTAGATGCTTAACTGACTAGGCAACCCAGGCGGCCCTATTTTTAATTCTCTTACAAAGGTGCCAGGCACAAAGTAAATCCTGTACAATAAATATTTATAACATAACAGTCCCTTGGATCTTCCTAAGTATTTGGACCTTATAAACTAGTGTTTTTCAAACTATCAGTGATGGATCAAGAATCACCTGATGATGAGTGATGTTGAGCATCGTTTTATGGGTCTGTAGGCCATCTGGATGTCCTCTTTGGAGAAGTGTCTGTTCATATCTTCTGCCCATTTCTTCCCTGGATTATTTGTTTT
>NW_021889509.1:0-654 GCF_006229205.1 Suricata suricatta
CAAAATGGTTTGTTCACTGCTTTTTCTCATGACATTATAATCAATCTTCATTTTTTGCTTCATTATAAATATGTCTCTCAGGAACGTAGGATGTATTTGGAGAGAAGCAAGTGGTGGGCTTGGTACAGATTCCTTTTTTTGAAATGGGAAAATCAAGGCTGCTAATTTGGGGTTATATCAGAGGTGGAGTACTAAAGGCAGTTTTCTCTACCTAAACGGTTTTGTGAAACAAGCACCATTTTGGCTTAAAAATCACATTAAGCCTCTGGCAGTGCTAGAATTTACAGGGTCCTTAGAGATCACCTCATACAGCCTTCCCTTCACAATGACGGTCCTGGGAGGGCAAGTGAAATTGATCCTTGAGGAAAATTAATTTAGGCAAAAATTATCTGCCTTCTGCAATGTGGGATAGTAGAATTATGGCCAGGTCTGTGAGCTGGATGGCTTGGCAGTCACCTTTTGGCTCTTTCACTTGCTATTTGAGTTCTGGCAAGTTCCTGAACTCCATTCTTCTCATACATTAAGTAGGGGTACAGTCTTTCCCAATCTGAGGGGTGTAAGGAGAATTAGAGGAGTGTGTCTCTCACTGTGCTGGCCACAAGAAAGTACTCTCTACTAAGTATCTCTAAGGCTATTCCTAACCCCTGATGAAAT
>NW_021889510.1:0-654 GCF_006229205.1 Suricata suricatta
TACTGAGTACCCTGGAACACCCTGGCTTACACTCAAGTTGACTTTAGCCATCCCTCTAGGTCACCCTCGGTGTGGAGAGCCCTGGGACAATCGGACTTGTAACTACTTCAGCATCGGTGGTTCTGCCAGGGCACAGTTTTCATAGAGAGCCCAGGGACCACATCAGGCCCTGGCCCATGCACTGCCTCAGTACCGGTCACCCTAACAGGACACACCCTGTACCAACTGTCCCAAGACACCCCAATGTGCACCCACTAGCTTCAAGTGTCCTGCTAGTGTGCTAACAGCATGTAGAACCATAAAACATCCTATCTTGCACTTGATCTTTATCTGTCTTACAAGGCCATCCACTGTGCAGAAATACCCGGGACCTCCTAGCCTGCACCCTGACTCAGTTTGAGTCATTCTACCAGGGAACTCTGTGCAGAAAGCCTCAGACACCTCAGATAATACACACTATAGTATTATGTCTCCTGCCAACCTGCCCTCTGTATATAGAGCCTCAGGACATACTAGCCTCTCGCACTTTAGCCTTAACTGCCCTGTCATGGCACCTGCAGCATGGAGAGCCCAGGGCCCAGGCCGATCTATGCCTGCTTCAGATTCAGCTTTCTTTCCAGGGTGTCCACTGCATAGAGAGCCCCAGGACCTCCA
>NW_021889511.1:0-654 GCF_006229205.1 Suricata suricatta
AGAAGCTTGGAAGGGAAATGACTATCAACACGTGTTATGCTCTCCTCTCTCTTATCAAGATTCTGAAAAAAAAGTCTGCTATTCCTTTACTGTCTATGAATTGTTCAGGTGTCTGAAATATTGAAACAGGACTATATAATAATTAATTAGCCTTATCCAAAGAGACGATATCTTGAGGAATGATCTTGAGATCCCTGAACTTTGTGAGGACAATTTTTCCAAAGTCAGATTAGAAACAAAGGAGATTAGGGTCATCCACAGAAGCTCTGCTTCCTGGTCTCTTCAAGTATAGCTAAAGAATACTTGTGAAAGAGCCTAACTCCCAAACAGAAATAGAGAGCCTAAAAGCACAGTGAAAGAAGGAAAGCCACATAGTGTCCAACTTTCTACTGGAGCATCCTTAAAAGAAAACATTTTATCCACACATCAGAACAACTACAGGAAGTTTAACCACACTGGCATTTAAAAGCTGTTGTTCTAATATAATCTTAAAATACAGGGGAGTAAGCCAAATAAGCAAAAGTGGTGAAAGGACAGAGGTCTAAACCAAACTGACTCCATGACAGGCTTTAAGTTTCCCCTCTGACCTTAAAGGCCTAAGTGTCAGTTTCCTTGAAACTATCAGGCATTTATACATTGCCCAAGGCAGGAGAG
>NW_021889512.1:0-654 GCF_006229205.1 Suricata suricatta
GATGTGGGCACAAATGAGCACTCAGTGCACAGCAAGACCGAATTATCCCCTGAGGTCGGTGGGACCCTTGTTTTAGGTCGAAAAGACCCAGAACCTAGTCAGGCTCCGGTGTCAGAGAGCAGACGCCATGCGCCCTCGGTGGGGTGCATCAAGGGCTGGTGCGGTTGTATCGGATAATCACATTACGTGACAGTGACGGAAAACGCTACACGCAAGCGTTCGCTCACAGAATGTGACTTGTACTTTAGGTCAACAAGAGAGTCAAAAGTCGGCCCCAGGCCCTGGTCTGGGGCTGTTCCTGTGTGGGCACGAATGAGACGGGCATTTTGTCTCTAGTAAAACATCATCTTCTCGTAATGTTTCAACACGGTAGTCATGTCTAAATTTCTGAAAATGAAGCCATGAATCAGCACAGTGTTATTTTTTCCTGCAAAATACATTTCCCAAATTTTCCTGAAAAATCTTCAACGATTTTTTCTTCCTTTTCTAATAGGACCTATTTCTTTGCCCAGCGTTTCCCATGACGCTCCGCTTCAGGTCCCTGAGGGCTTGGCTTCTGCGAGGTAGGTCAGGACGCCCTGCCCGCCACCTTGAGATGACGTTTGTGCACAATGAAGCGCACAGACTGTGACGACTCGATAAACCAATATTGCT
>NW_021889513.1:0-1427 GCF_006229205.1 Suricata suricatta
CCATAGAAAACAGCAGACTAAGCAGCTCCACTGGTTTATTCCTCCACAGAAACACCAAAAAGTACCGCCAGAATTCTATAAACTTTGTTAGACTCTGGAAAATCATCAAGAGTTTACAGGAACGAATTGAATGTTGAATCAATACAAATGCAACTTAGAGGTGGTAGGGAAGTTCTAGGACCTTGGAGAGCTTATTCCCATCACTGGCTCACTGGCCACTTTGAAGATGGAAGCCTGTGATCCCAGTATAGGATTCTGGTCTCTGATTCTGACCAGAGAAGAGTAGACCTTATGGACAATGATTTGTATTTGTCTTTTCTACTCTACCTGGGGATTGCCTAAAGGGGTGATACAAAGCATTCGTCTCTGTTTTGACTAACTCAAAACTCACAAAGTTTGGAAAAGAGGTTGTAAAGGAGGTGGTTGAACACTTTAAGACAAGCCACCAACATGCAACCACTTGAGGCAAAATATTCCAGCTGAGGCAAGGAAGAGAGCACTGAAAACCGAGGAGGAGAAGCTGAGGAAAGAATATCTTTGAGAAAATAAGGCTCTCAAAAGCATTTGTGTATATTGGAGAACTAAGAAAGCTACATACATGACAAAGGTAGGACATAGAAAAGACCTGAAAGACTAAATTTTCGCCAGTGGCTGCCCTTTGGACTTAAATGAATGCTGAAGCAGATATGTAAATGGAGTAGCTAAGTGTTTGAGTGGCCATCCACAGTCGGTTCTCAAGGATTAGAGAAGGATTTCCCCCTTTTTCACTTTCTTTTTATCTATCCATTTATCTATTCATCAATCAATTATCTTATATATCTACCCTTATATTATTCTGGCTCCTGAAATTGACAAAAATCGTTGTCAAAACACTAGCTGAACACAAGTTAAACAGAAAACTGAGAACATACATGACAAAGAATACACTGTGCAAAAATAATTTAGAAACAAAGAGCTGTCGAAGAAAGCAAGATGTAAAACAAATTCCAGGAAGGGAAATAATCTAATTCCCAGAGTTACCACATTATAATATTCAAACAGTCAAATTTTTAACAGAAAAAAATAGGAAGCACTCAAAGAAACAAGGGGAAAAGGGGGAGGGAAGCCAAAAATATCCCTGAGGAAATAAACATTGCACTTAATGTAAATTATCTTAAATTTTCTCAAAGACTAAAGGAAATTAGGGACAAAGAGTTAAAGGAAACCAGGAGAATAATGTGAGAACAAACAGCATGTTTCAACATGAAATAAAAAATATAAAAATTTAAATACAAGTTTGCTGAAAAGTACAATATTTGAAGTGAGAGAGGATTTCAGTTGACTTGTATAGACAGGAACAAAGAAGCCATGAATATGAACAGGCCAGTTGAATGTATGTATTATAAGGAGCAGAAAGAAAAAAGAATGAAGAAAAATGAACAGAAACA
>NW_021889514.1:0-654 GCF_006229205.1 Suricata suricatta
GGTAAGTTTGCTCATGTGCTGGGACAGCCATCTTTTCCTGCCTTTGGACAATGACTCTCGTCCCTCAGGCTTCTAGACTCAGATCAGACTTACGGCATTGCCTCTCTCAGACTTTCAGGCTCAAACTGAGTCAGCACAGGCTTCCCTGGGTCCTCAGCTAACAGATAACACTGTGCGACTTCTCAGCCTCCGTAACTATGTGAGACAGTTCCTATAATAAACCGCTCTCTTTATATATGTTTTTTCATTGGTTCTATTTCTCTGGAGAAGGCTGACCAATACACATGGGTAGAGGAATCAACGTTGACCTATGATGAATGAGTGGAAGCCCAAACTTAGTGTTTGAGAGCGTGAATTTGGAAGTCAGCAGACTTAGGATGAGATCCCAGCATGACTACCTACGAACAGCAGGATCCTCAGCAAATGGTCTGAGTCTTGGTTTCTTCCTCTGTAAAATAATCTCTTTCTTACAGCGCTGTTTTTTGTAAGTAGGCTCCCTGCCCAATGTGGGCTTGAACTCACAACTCTGGGATCAAGAGTTGGATGCTCTACTGACTGAGACAGAGAGGCGCCCCTCACAGCACTGCTTATATCATTGAAAGAGATAATACGTGTAGACGATTTAGTCCAGTACCTGGAATGTCACAAGAGTTC
>NW_021889515.1:0-654 GCF_006229205.1 Suricata suricatta
GCCCCGTCAGGCTCCGGTCTCAGGTGGGGGCCGTCCTGAGTTCTGCCAAGCCTTGTGGCCACTCAGTGCAGGGCCAGGGTCCCAGGGCACTCTGTTTCAAAAGTCAACCGACCAGTGTGTATATATCTGGAATTTTCAACACCCAACAGCCCAGGCCTGGTGCAGAGATGATGAGCCCTGTCCTCAGGCCACAGCAGGCGTGGGGCCAGGGCAGGGCAGCCCTCTTGGACCTTCCAGGCTGGCACGTCTCCTCCCCTGCGGGTCTCTAGCCTCACTGACCCTCAGACCTAATGGCCTGGGGCCCTTTGGCACTTGCTGCCCCTGGTGGACCACCTTTTCCTGCTCCCGGCCACCTCCTCAGGGAGGGCCTCCACCACCTGAACCTAAAGAAAGAAGCGAAAGCCAGCTCCTCCTCCTTCAGCACCCCTTGCCCACCGGGCTTCCTGGAGCTTTCCGGAAAGGTCGTAATTACAGTGTGGGTTTGGTCCGTGTCCGTGGGAGCAGGCCGTCCCGGGGCAGCAGGCACGTGCTGCACACACACACTGACACACTTCATTTGCAGATGAATGGAGTGAATTGCAGGGCTGAGGGCCTGCCGACCGGCCCCCTCCTGTGATCTTGGCAGCCCCCCTCCCCTTTGATGAGGACTGTAGC
>NW_021889516.1:0-654 GCF_006229205.1 Suricata suricatta
AGAGGCTGGTAGGGCTGTATTCCTTTCTGGAGGCTGTAAGGGAGGCTCAATTTCCTTGTCTCTTCCACCTTCTAGAGGTTGCCCACATTCCTTGATTCATGGTTCCTCTTCTCCATCTTCAGAGTCAGCACCATTGTATCTGTCTGGTCAGTCTTCCATAGTTGCATCTTCCTTTGGCTCTCAACTCTTCTGCCTCTTTTCACTTTTAAGGACTCTTGTGATCACATTCAGCCTAAGTGATTATCCAGGAAAAACTCTTGTTTTTAATTAATTAATTAGTTTATAACAAGATTTAATGTACATTTATTCTTTTTAAAAATTTTAAATGTTCTTTTTTATTTATTTTTGAGAGACAGAGAGATACAGTGTGAGCAGGGGAGGGTCAGAGAGAGAGGAGGCACAGAATCTGAAGCAGGCTCCAGGCTCTGAGCTGTCAGCACAGAGCCTGACACGGGGCTGGAACCCACAAACCAGGAGATCAAGAACTGAGCCGAAGTTTGACGCTCAACTGACTGAGCCACCCAGGTGCCCCAATGTACACTTATGCATAACATGTAGAACATACAAAGAGGTTTCACTGAAAAAATGATATTCATTAAGCTAGAGAAAAAGGAGGAATTTACATAACGTTTTTTCCTCTACTTTTTCTAAATA
>NW_021889517.1:0-654 GCF_006229205.1 Suricata suricatta
CATCACATGTAGACACTTGTTGAGAGACACAAAGGAACGGGAGGCTGGCGCACTCTGTACCTGATGAATAATTCATGGCGGCTTCTTGTGCCGTGAAACTTCCGCCTGCAAGTGAACATTATTTTGAAAGACAGCGCTGATTTAAAAATCCGAAAATGCTGAAGATTCTTTATTGACCTGCCTTAGATCTTTCCCGGGAGGACAAAAGTGGACAAACGTCCGAATAAGAACATTTAAAGCTGGCAGTGGGCGGGAAGCCAGCTGTGCCAAAGCTTGTCTCTAAAGTGTAACATCACCTGATGTCACAAAAGGCCTCTAGACTCTTGGCTAATCTCTGGGCTCTCCTCGAAGATAGACTCTGAATGTTAATGTGAATCCTGTGCATATTAATGAGTATTCATGTATTTCTAGTATTCAGAGTTGGAAACTATGATTCTGTGGCTTTTCCTACGCGAAAGAGATACAATTAGAACATCCCAGGATGTCCGCGGGTCTCTAGTCAAATAAACTTGAGCCCTCCATTTTCCTTGAACTGTAAGGAGAGTAGATTTTAGTTTTGATTTCCAGGAAAGATAGGGCAGGTTTTAAGAAAATCTTACATGATAGAGAGATTAGAAGTAAACAGAGTAAGCCATATATCTGATTATATTTTTT
>NW_021889518.1:0-654 GCF_006229205.1 Suricata suricatta
AGCAACAGTTACGGTGCAAACTACCACTGGGGGCCATGCAACAAGGAAGTCCTCACAGCCTCCAGGAGATGAGAGGGTGCTGGCTGGTAGCCGACAGGCGGCAAGGAGATGGGACCTCAGTCTAGAGCAGAAAGGAGATGCGTTCTGTCCACCACACAGGAAACTGGAGAAGGACCCTGAGGCTTAGGTGAGACAGCAGCCCTGGCTGATACCTTCATTTCAGCCTGAAGAGACGCTGAGCGTGACCTGAAGACTTGTGACATCATAAACTTCTCTTGTTTTATGGCACTAAGTTTATGGCAATTTGTTATATAACTGTAGAAAATAAATATAAACATATATTATATTTTGTAGAAGGATGTATTGTATAATATTTTGCATCAGGACAAAATCTAAGAGGGCTTTTCCAAGGAAACCCAAAAGTACAGAGGATTAGAAAATACAAGAGTCAATTTCCTGCACACACGGCAGTCCTGAAGTGAATAATGCAGGTCCAGGGAGGCTTTGGTCTACACAGGCATTCAGGTGCTCATGTTTCTCTCATTCTGTCACCCTGGTGATCCCCTGGAAAGAGTTCTGTCCTCACCAGAATCATCCGAGATGGCTCCTGGGCACATTGGGAAGTGTTCGAGAGACCAGGTCCAAAGAATCAAT
>NW_021889519.1:0-654 GCF_006229205.1 Suricata suricatta
TTCTCAACCTCTTTAGATCCCATGCTTCTTCCCTCAGGCAAAACTCAAGCTTTTATTCAAAGACTCAGAGGATTCAGTTCACTCTCAAGGATAGACAAACAACTGCATGAGTAGTTAAAACAAACAAACAAACACCTGTAAGAAACTGATTGTTTCTTCTGGGAGTAAGAATGAGTTTGGGATTTGTATTTAAAGGTGGAAATGTCTAACATACTAAAAAGCGACTTGGAGCTAAACAATGAAGTTTTCTGAAAAGAACAAACACTGAACCAGTGGAAAACCTGATCCATTTTCCTTCTCTCTTGGTCTGCTTCATTCATTCATCTACTTCTTGGTCATGCGGGTGTGTCTGACTCTTGATTTCAGCTCATGGTAGTGAGATCAAGCCCTGCTTAAGATTGTCTCTCTACCTCTCTCTCAGCCCCTCCATTGTACTCTCCTGCTCTCTCTCTCTCTCTCTCTCTAGATAGATAGATAGATAGATAGATAGATAGATAGATAGACAGACAGACAGATAGATAGATAGATAGACATCTAAAACATCCATGTCTGGATTTTACTTTTATAAAGGTCATTCTGAATGCTCTGTGAAAAATCTATCAGACGGTGGCAAAACTGGGTCACGGGAGACATACCTGGTGTTCACAATACCAG
>NW_021889520.1:0-654 GCF_006229205.1 Suricata suricatta
GCATAAACTGCAGAATGTAAGGTGAGGCCGGCCTGATTTACTCCCAGATTAGTGCTCCCGCGATCTACCACATCTCCTTGTAGATTGATTTTAACCTGAAGATAAGCAAATCAAAATTATCAGTGTCAAGAGGATTGCAAATTACCCTTACTAGAAATTATTTAAACCAAAGTTTACAATGTTTATAACTAGTTCTAAAGCTTTTCTTGGAGTTAACCACACAAAATATAAACTTTTTTCCCTTTCTTGGGTTTTACATGTCTCGTGGGATTAGCAGGTGTTTAATCTAACATGACCTAAACATACATAAAGGCCAAGAGGAAAAGGATATTCTTACCAAACTGGACGCAGTCACTTCACTGTAGAGAAGCCCAAAGGGAACGATGAGGAAATGTTCCTGCTCGGAGCTCACTCTGGTCTGTGAGGAAAATTACCGAGTTAGCTCAAACATCCAAGTGACATTATCCACATTTCTTTCCATCAGGGAGCTACCCAGGCAAGCGTCCGTCACAGAGCCACAGGTACCAGAAGCTTTCTACCACGACTCGGCTATAATTTAGCAGGTGCATAAAGTACATCTGGCTCATGCATGACAAGTAAGTCTGCACGGACACGTGGTAGCTACCACACCAGCCCCACATGCCACTGTCGCTC
>NW_021889521.1:0-654 GCF_006229205.1 Suricata suricatta
AGCAAGATCTGATATTAAGCTGCAATATCACTTTTTAGTGCATTCTGTCTGCCTGGAATATAGCCATTTTTATCCCTCTCAAGAAGCATGTGAGGGTTACGTGCTTACTTAAAAACATGACACTGAGCAGCTGTTCCAAGAAAGCCCCCAAACACAAAAGTTCTGTCTGTTTACCGACATTTTTTTCTTCTTCTGTGCTTTGCCTCTCGGCTTGCTGACGCACAGATGCTAGGGTTGGTTATTTAATCCAGTACCCAATAGGATTATTAAAATCCTCTTGAGCCAAATTTTCAAGAAACAAATGGATCTTATAAATGTATATTAATCTGTTTAGCTTCAGATAATGAAAACATACTATTCTGGTATGAATCATATGTGGCATGTGAAGCCCAAGCCCCTCCCCCAGGAATGTAACCAAAGGCTCTGAGGTGTTGGAATGTGGCTTTATAGTCTGAGTGCTTCATGGGAGGTATTCAGAATGCAAAAGAACAGATCCAAATTAGGGTCACTTCAAATTTGGAAAGACAAGCTAAATTCTCATCTCTGTGTAATCTTAAGTACAGGAGAGGACACTTTGGGTCATGTCTGAATTTTGGACCCAGACTTTTCGAGGGCAATACTTTAGGTAAATACCTTAGCAGGTGGTTGCTAAAT
>NW_021889522.1:0-654 GCF_006229205.1 Suricata suricatta
TAGACATTTATTAATTAAAAGTGCAGAGATGCAAGAAGAAACAATTTAAATATATAAGCAGCTGCCTCAGGAAAGAGAAACTGAAGATAGTTGAGTAGGGGGTAGGAGAAGTGGACCAGGAAGGTACTGGACTTGGAGCATAAACTTTTTAATGTTAATTGACCTTTTAAACTATGAGCATATGTTTGATAAAATAAAATTAGCAAAGTAAGAATAGGAGGTAGAAGTAGAGATAGTAATACTGTATCACATATTTGGAAGTTAGTAAGAGTAAATCTTGAAAGTTCTCATCACACACAATAAACTCTGGAACTATGTATGATGATAGATATTAGCTAGATTTATTATGGTGTTCATTTCACAATATAATCATATGTTGAATCATAATGTTGTACACCTGAAATAAATACAATGATGTATGTCAACTAAACCTCAGTACAAAAAAAAAAAGAAGAAAGGAAAAGAAAGAAGAAAGAAAGGAAGAAAGGAAGAAAGAAAGAAACAAAGAAAGAAACAAAGAGAGAAAGTTAATGTATATAGACAAACTTGGCAACAAAAGGAATTGAGAGGTCCTGAGAAGATGTGGGGGATATGGGGCCAGAAGAAGGTCTGATTTGTTTTAACATGAGAGAGAGTGGGAAGGATTTAAATCAT
>NW_021889523.1:0-654 GCF_006229205.1 Suricata suricatta
ACACGGGGTTTCTGGCACCAGATGAGCCTTGAACCCAGCCTCACCCCAGGCCAATACGGTTCCTTGTTTCTGTTTAGAGTTTTCCTTTAGTGGATGTTGATTTATTAGTTGCCAGCAGGAGTTCTGGCAACTCACACAAGTTCTATAGCACCTGCGCATCAACTCACCAAAAATCCTCTCTTTTGAGCTTAAGCTGGAATCCACACTGGAGTTCGGACGTGATGCGGCAGGACACACTGGTGGGAACCTGCAGCATATTTGCATTAGGGCCCGAGGAGCCTCCTGAGGATAACTTGCCCGAAGGGAAGAGCAGCCGGGCCGCAGGCCTTCCCCTGTAAACAGGGCCAAGCCTCAAGGTCAGAAGGTAGGAACAATTTTAAAAAGAATCAGTACTTGTCTCGGAGACTGTCTGCTCTCCACCACTGGACCCCAGGGGGAGAATGTGGGCCACGAGCAAAAATTCGGAAAGCTGCTTTTCAAAAACAATTATCTAACACATGGGGTACAGGCAACACGACCTGGGTGGGGGTGGGGGAGGCTCTGGAATTACAGCATAACACAAAATGGGAAGGAAGGTTTTCTCTTCCACTTTATCACTCTACTTATTCTGAATATCCTGGCCCTAGAGCAGGGTTTCTCAGCCTCAGCATGACA
>NW_021889524.1:0-1427 GCF_006229205.1 Suricata suricatta
GGCTGTAAGAATGAAAGGGCTGCTTCCCCACCACCACAATGGGGTGGAAGTCCAACTGTGAGTCCTGGGTTGGCCATCATGAAAGCATGAGAAGCTACAGTACCCAGAAGAGCAGTGATGAATGAAATCATGCTAGCCACTTGGGAGAGTGACATGGGGCTACCCCTTTTTCATGACAACATGGAAACCATGGGAGTATTCATAAGTTCATCTGAAAACTCTCATGCCACCTCTCAGAGGTACTTGAAGAAGTAGGAGATATTGCTGGGAACAGAGGTGCAAGCATCAGTAAACTGAAGCCACATGAGACAGAGTCAGGACATAATCAGAGCCATTGGCCAAAGTTCTTGAGGCTGTGAAGGGCAGCACCAAAGCTAGTGTGCATTGCAAACACTCAAAGATAACATTCCAACCAAGAGGGGCCCCTTCTAACCTTGAAAAGGAGAAGGAACACATCAATAGCCATGCAAGGCTTCTGATCAATATAATGTACCAGGTATGCTATGTGCCAACCTCTTGCCATAAGGACATGGGTAAAGAATTGGAAAACCATAAACTGCACCACACAGAAGCTGTCGTGCAGACTTCTGCTCCTCTCCAGGGTTAACCTCCAAACATGCCTTGCCCTTTTCTGCCTGTGTCTGCCCGCCATCCAGTCTCTGCATCTTCTTTACCAATAACGCCTCTGTTTCTCTCTGGGAGGTAGCGCGCACAGCTAGTGCTTCCGGTGTGTGTGGGTGGGCAAGGCCACATTAACACATTTCTGGGAGGATGCAGAAGTCTCTGCATTATGCTTCCTCAGTGGCTTCATGAAGGGGGCAGACTCCACTGGGATGTGCCTCTGCTCCTTAGTCCTAAATGTAGGTCCCCGAGCTGAGCTGGAGTTGCCCACCTCGAAACTAATTATGAAAGAAAATTAACACTCCAACCAGATTAAGCCACATGCTGGGTTTCTCCCACACATGGCCAACATCACAGTTCCTAACTGACCACTGCCTTTGCCCCTTCGCTCAAGCAGTTACTCCGCCTGTACTGCTCTATTTCTTCTTCTCAACTGATGACTCCTTTCTATCCCACTGCAAACCCACCTGCCTCCCTGACCTTCCGTGAAGGAATGATCCCTACCTCATCTCCTTGTGTGCCTGTTTGCTAGTTGTGGCCAATGTGGAGCATCTCCACTTCCCCGTATTTCTAGTTAACTTTTCTTGTGTGTGTGATGCATCTTCCCAACTACATTATAACATTTTGATGGCAGAGATTATGTCTTACCTATTGTTTCTTTTGGGATATTTCTTGGACTTCCACTTTTTGGATTTTTTAGACTCTTTTTTAACTTTGCACTTAGTAGAACTTGGTTCCTACTGAGTGCTTCCTTTTTTGAAATTCTGGATTAGAAAGGCAACTTTATCCTTGTTTAAGCAGTGTAG
>NW_021889525.1:0-654 GCF_006229205.1 Suricata suricatta
TAGTCATGCAAGTAGAATCATCTAATATTTGTCATTTTGTTACTGGATTATTTCAATTAGCATATATTTTCAAGATTCATGTTGGGGCATGTGCCAGAGTTTTAAACACTGAATAATATTTCATTTTTATGTATTTAAATACCACATTTTGTTTATCTTCCATCTTTCAATGGGCACTTCAGTTATTTCTACCTTTTGGCTATTGTAATAATAGCCAAATATGGTTATACAAATATCTGTGAGTCCCAGCTTTCAGTTCTTTTCATTTTATACAATTTTTTAGACAGAAGAAATCTAATGTTTGCAGGCTTTCTATTGTTTTCTTGTTTCAGGACAAAATATGGAAAAGAGATGAACAATTTGTTCATATGTCCAACAAATAACTTTTAGGGAGACAACATAGAAACTTAAATAGCAATCAGTCTTAATAAGTACTTTACATCAACAAGTACCTCGAGGTGCTAGGTAGGTAGAGACATATTCTAAATGTGATAACAAATCATCCTTCTTGTACTTTTCAAAGGTCTGTCAGATTAGTTAGGGGCTTTAATTTGAAATCAGAACGTGAATAGTGTAAATTTATACAGCAAAACCAACCTTGGCAATATTAACATCTAATTATTTTATTATTGTTCTTGCTCTGCCTCTTTTTTT
>NW_021889526.1:0-654 GCF_006229205.1 Suricata suricatta
TAATGTGCTTCCCCACTAAGGTCCTGGGACCTCACTGCTCCAGTGTGGCTTGAATTTAGATCCCCACTGAAGCCAGTTCTGAAAAACTTCGGTGGGGACCTAAATTCAAGCCACACTGGAGCAGTGAGGTCCCAGGACCTTAGTGGGGAAGCACATTAAACCATTTTTATGCTCCAGTTTTCATACTGTCAGTAGCTGGAACCAAATACCATGCTTGCTATTTGGGACCCAAAGCCACAATCTGCATTTCTCAAGGATAAATTCCCTGGATGCTCAAGTCCATTGTAGAATGGTGGGGGAATGTAGGGATTAAAACAGTGCTGAGATGCCTGCTTACAGTCCTGAAGAACAGGGCCCAGAACTGCTCTCCTGTCATAAACAGCTAGAAAAACAGACAGAATATGTTAAATGACCCTTTTCAGATGTCAGACAAGAGGCAGCAAAGAGGCTGAACTTTGAAAGGGGGAAACATTATCGAGCCGAGTCAGGGGGGCATTCAGGGAACATTATCCCTTCCCTCTGCCCTAAGGATTTTAAAAGGAGGCATCCCAGATGTCTTCAGACAGCTGATGAGGAGTCAGCATTGTTCTGGGACACCCTGATGCCAGGTTCAGGACCAAGGGGTGGAATGATAGGGAAGCTGACTCATCAAGG
>NW_021889527.1:0-654 GCF_006229205.1 Suricata suricatta
AATGGTGCTTTTCTCTTCTCTAATTTAGACATGACTAAGAACAAATATATCAAGTATCTTGCTGGAGATCACACATCTAAGTAAGTGGCAACGGTCAAGATTCAAACCCAACCTGGCTCCAGAAATCCACTTTCCCCATCAGTGGTCTAGGTTACTTTGCCTGTAAGTGTCCCAGAATACCTCCAAGGCTGTTTTTATATGACACCAAAAACATTATTTTATTGAAATTTACTTGTATTAAATTAAAATGGGAACAAAACTACAATCCAGAAGCAACTTTTATTATAATCTAAGACTGTTTTCCAAAGATGCCCTTGAAGACAGTAAAAGGGGTCCATGAGATATTTTCAGTTTTTTAAAATTCTAGTGGAATTTGTATATGTACCTGGCTCATTTTGAGCCAGTACAGGTCAATTAAGACATCAAACTTGCTTTTGGCTGGAATTTAGGATTTAAAATACTAAAACTGATATCTCTGCTAATCTAAACTCTGGTTACCAAATGTAAGCACATTCAATGATTTGAAAATGGGAAAATGACTTAGTTATTATTGGCTGGTTCAGGAGACACAATCTTTTTTTAATTAATTAATTTAAATTCAGGTTAGTTAACATACAGTGTAGTACTGGTTTCGTGAGTAGAATCCAGTAATTC
>NW_021889528.1:0-654 GCF_006229205.1 Suricata suricatta
GGGATGACTCGGGGTGAAGATCATACCGCCGTCTGCCCAAAGGCAGGAAGGGAAATCGATTTAAAGTCCAGCTTTGGCGTTTGAAACGTGGGTAATTTTCCAGTTCTGAAGACTCACTCTGCTTTATAAAGGGTGAACTCGGGGATCCTGAGCGATGTCTAGGAGGAGGCAAGCCGTTCACCTTGGTGCCTCTCTCTCTACCCCCGTCTCTCTGGTAGGTAGGTACGGAGGGTTGACCGGCTAATCCCTGCGGACCCCAGGGGCCCGTCTCTGGGGCTCTGAGGGGTGCGGACAGTGGAGGCCTTGGTCCTGCTTTACCTGTGCGAAGTCACAGCTTCAGAACCCTGAAGGAAACTGGAAAAATATTAGGAAATGCTGGGGCGCCTGGGTGGCTCAGTTGTTAAGCATCTGACTCCTAATTTCAGCTCAGGTCATGATCTCACAACTTTCGGGTTGGAGCCTGACACCAGGCTCTGCGCTGACAGCTCGGGCCCTACTTGTGACTCTCTCCCTCTCTCTCTGCTCCTCCCCTGCTCACATGCGTGCTCTCTCTTTCTCTCTCTCTCAAAAATAAACATTTAAAAAATACTATGAAATGCATAATACCTTATTTTGCCTCACATAGAGTGAATTTATAAGATTTATTGTTTGAGA
>NW_021889529.1:0-654 GCF_006229205.1 Suricata suricatta
GATCCGGGGTCAGCCCAGCCGAACTCCTGCAGCAGACCCCAGCCATCTCCCCTCTGTCCCTGCGAGGTCACGGAAGCCAGACTGGTCTTCCTCTCCTCCAAGGTGCCATTGCAGGAGACAAAGCGGGTCAGACTCTGAAACACTGAGCATTAGCCAAGCCATCCAAGCAGGGATGTGATACCAACAAAAACTAAATTACAGGCTGGACAAACATTTCATTTTTTTCCTCCTGCCATCAGCCTGCTGAAGGCCTGTGAGGGAAACCAGATCAATTACAGAGGAATAAAAAGGCTATTTGTTTTTGTACATCTGAGTATAGTGTAAGTGAATATTGATCCTGCTATAGTGTGTTTTATGTTTCTTAAAATTCTGGGGGAATGAATATTTCCCAGCTTTCTCTGTAAGCTCTCAAGCTAGATCTCTGTTTATAAAGGTGTCAGCAGGAGACAGTCCCCCACCCCGCCTTGCCAAGATGGAGGGAATGTGGGACAAAAGCTTCTGGCTGCTTCCGAGGGTCTGAGAGCTTGGGACAACTGGCATGAGTGGACCGAAGCTTCTAGCAAGCAGAGGCCAGCAAACAAGCAAATATGCTTATTCTCCTAGAGCAATCCCCTACCCTGCCTTCTCCCAGTCAGCCCAAAGGTCTCAATTTAC
>NW_021889530.1:0-654 GCF_006229205.1 Suricata suricatta
TCGGCTTCCTGCTTCACATTTCTGCTTCGGTTTTCTGACGTTTCACTATCACACCAAACGGCTTTGCAGAACAGAGCTCTGTCAAAGCACTTTCCTTTATTAAATGTGGTGCGTTTAGCATGGCTGGATTACATTACATAAAACTATGGTGGCAAACTAATTACTGAGCATCATTGTGTCATGGCAAACTTATATGTGCTCACATACAAATGTAATAAATCACTGGTGTGGAGTAAATGAGTTGCTATAAAACATGTATTTCTACTGTTACAGGAGTTGTAATTACTTTGTCATCATCGACCTCCTAGGTCTACCCAATGGCATTGCAGCTGCCTAGACAGCCAAAAGAGCAGGCTATAAACAGTTGTGTTGATGTACACAAAACAAAAATAAGAAGTTGAATTACTCTCCACCCATTATTTCAAATCTTTCAGATCCCTTGTTACCATATACAAATAACAGAAGGCTGAGGTCAGACAGACTCTTTTTACATTAAGCTTTACTGGTATGTGCATATCATTAAAAACAATTTTTTAATGTTTATTTGTTTTAGAGACAGAGAGAGCACAAACAGGGGAGGGGCAGAGAGAGATGGAGACACAGAATCCCAAGCAGGCTCTGGGCTTTGAGCTGTCAGCACAGAGCCTGATGCGG
>NW_021889531.1:0-654 GCF_006229205.1 Suricata suricatta
TTTTGAGGAACCTCCACACTGTTTTCCAGAGCGGCTGCACCAGTTTACATTGCCACCAACAGTGTAGGAGGGTGCCCGTATCCCCAAATAGCCAAAGTAATATTGAAGAAGAAAACCAAAACAGGAAATATAATGAGGGTTTATATTCACACTGAAATGATTCTCAGTTCATGCGTTTTTCTTTGCCCTCAGTTTGGATGGTCCACTCCATTGCTTTGCTCTGAACAAAGAAACAATGCTCTCTGCTCCTGAAACCACCCCTGGGGCCCCTGGGGCAGAGTCCCAGTCACTGATGGGACTCTGAACCCATCTGTCTCTCTGATCCTCCAACACAGGAAATCCAGTTGCTGCAATCACACATCTCAGAGACATCGGTCATCGTGAAGATGGACAATAGCCGGGACCTAAACTTTGATGGAATCATCGATGAAATCAAGGCCCAGTATGAAGAAGTCGCTAGGCGCAGTCGGGCTGATGCTGAGGCCTGGTACCAGACCAAGGTGGGCGGTGGAGAGGGGGCAGGGGGGCGGAGCTGAGGAAGAGGTGTGGGCAGCCCAGAGTAAGACTCATGTACAATGAAGTGGACCCAATGGAGGTCTAAGGCCTCAGTTGGAGCTGCAGTCTTGACTCAAACTTTGGACTCTCATAACACCC
>NW_021889532.1:0-654 GCF_006229205.1 Suricata suricatta
CCTTTCGCTCTTGCAGATGAGAGTAATGTCCTTCTCAGTTCGATAGATGGGGCAGACGAAGTTTACAGAGCTCCCTTCTTCTGCGCCATCTTGGCTCCTCACAGCCAGGATTCTTTATCCAACAAGGCTGTCATTCAGAATAGAAGGAGAGATAAAGGATTTCCCAGACAATCAAAAACCAAAGGAGTTTATGACTACTAAACCAACACTGGAAGAAACTTTAAGGGGATTTTTTAAGTCGAGAAAAGAACCAAACCAAAACAAGACCAAAAGCAATAAAGACTAGAAAGGACCAGAAAACATCACCAGAAACACCACGCTACATGCAACACAGTGGCATTAAATTCATCTATTTTAATACTTAATCTTAATATAAATGGACTAAATGCTCCAATCAAAAGACATAGGGTATTAGTATGAATAAAAAACAAGATCCATCTACATGCTGCCTAAAGGACACTAATTTTAGATCTAAAGACACCTGCAGACTGAAAGTGATGTGATGGAGAACATCTATAATGCTAATAGATGTCAAAAAAAAAAGGCAGAATAGCCATATTTATTTATTTATTTATTTTTTCCCATAATATTTTACTGTCAAATTGTTTTCCATAAAACACCCAGTGCTCTTCCCCTTAAGTGCCCTCCACCATC
>NW_021889533.1:0-654 GCF_006229205.1 Suricata suricatta
CAATAGGACCTTGTGGGTACCTGCCCCAAGACAATGGTGCCAAGAACAGAAACTCTGAAATTGGCCTGTCAATGAATTTATTTTACCACTACTCCACATTGCAACTCAGGACAAGTTTTGTAATATCTTTATGCTTCAGTTTCCTCATATACAAAATGGGGATAAAAAATGTAGTTCTTTTGAAAATAGAAATTAATATGTCTAAACAGGTTGAAATATGCTTGGTTTATAATAGCTATATAAGTGCTTGCTATTTTCATCTTTGAATGCTAAAGTATTCAAAAACAGCTTTTATTCAAATAGGGTCTTTTTAAACATTAAATATAATTAAACAGAAACTATAATAATTCTTTGGAATTAGCTAATAAATAAAATTTATAGTATGTAAATATTCCTGTTTTAACAATTACTGAGCTTATGTATATATAAAAACATTTCATTTTATGTAGAATTGGGTCTGAAGTAGTTTACAAAGAATAAAGCTGAAGCAAGAGAAATTTTAGATGCGGTACCTCATGTGGCATGTCTTTGCTTATACCCCAGTGTTTTACTCTTAGCTAATGAGCTGTATATTTGTTCTTCTGACCAGAAATTTTACTTAGGAGGTCAGACTTCCCTTTAGTTCTCTTCTGCCACGTCTCATGTGTACTTCTA
>NW_021889534.1:0-654 GCF_006229205.1 Suricata suricatta
GAGACTGCAGAGAACAATCCTTGCCTCTTGCAGCCCACAGCCACATCACATCAGTCTCTGCTTCCCTCTCTCACATGTCCTTCTCCTCGGACTCTAGCCTCCTGCACCCTTAAAATTTTTTTAAATGTTTTTATTTATTATTGAGACAGAGAGAAACAGACCATGATTGGGGGAAGGGCAGAGAGAGAGGGAGACACAGAATCTGACGCAGGATCCAGGCTCTGAGCTATCAGCACAGAGCCCGATGCAGGGATTGAACCCACGAACCGGGAGATCATGACCTGAGCCGAAGTCAGACGCTCACTGACTGAGCCACTCAGGCTCCCCTCCTGCATCCTCTTAAAAGGACTCTAGAAATTACGCTGGGCCCACTCAAATAACCCAGAATAATCTGCCCACCTCAAGATCTTAGTCACATCTACAAAGTCCCTTTTATGATGTAAGGTAACAAATTTACAGATTCCAGAGATTAGGATGTGGCTATGGGAGGGGGGGGGTTAATTAATATTCAGCCTAGCACAAGCTCTTTGGGAGGAAACATTTTAAATAATCAAACCCTTTACTCCAGGAATTTCCCTCGCAGAATTTCTCCTACAGGTGTTACTGACACATGCGTAACAATCCATGTTCAAGAATGTCTATTAGAGCAGAGTT
>NW_021889535.1:0-1427 GCF_006229205.1 Suricata suricatta
CACCCAGGCGCCCCTATATTTTTTCTTTTATTTCTTATTTTAGTAATTTGAGCTTTTTCACTTTTTCTTGGCCAGTATAGCCAAAGGTGTCAATTTAAAAAAAATCTTTACAAAAGAATCAATTTTTAGTTATGTTTTCTGTATTGTTTTTCTATAATATATTTCATTTACTTTTGCCTAAATCTTCATTTTTCCCTTCCTCTGCTTGTTTTGAGGTTGAGGTTCTTTCTCTAGTTTCTTAGCTGAATTTATTTATCTTTCCCTTTTTAAATGTAAATACTTAAAACTAAACTATACATTTCTCTCTAAGCATTGCTTTCCCTGTATCCTCCAAGTTTTAGTATATTATTTTTTCATTCTCATTCATTTCAAAGGATTTTCTAATTTTCCTTGTGATTTCTTCTTTGGCTTTCGGTTATTTAGAAATGTGTTATTTAATTTCCACACATTTATAAATTTTCTTCTGTTACTGATTACTATTTTCATTCCAATGTGGTTGGAGAATATATTATTTGTAGTTTCAATCTTTTTAAACATTGAAACTTGTTTATGACCTATGATATGACCTCTCCTGAAGAATGAGGGTACTTGCTACTGATAGACGAGGGTTCTGTGGATGTCTGATAAGTCATAGTACTATTCAAGCTGGTTTACAGTGTTATTCAAGTCCTTACCACCTCATGGATCCTCTGCTTTTGCCATTTTTGATTGAAGTCCCCGACTACTATTGTTGAACGGATTGTTTTTCTCTTCAATTCTATTAGTTTTTGTTCATTTACTCAAGGGTTTCTTGACAGATGCATAAGTGTTTTTAATTTGATACCTTCTTGATGATAGATACTTCACCATTGTAAAAGATCCTTCTTGGCTTCTAGTAATAATTTTTGTCCTAAAGACAATTTTGTCTGATATTAGTATATCCACTTTAGCCCTTTCTGGTTACTGTTTGCATGGTATATCTTGTTCTATCCATTTATTTTCAACCTATTTGTGTCCTTGAATCTATAAAATATCTCTTACAGTGTATTCCCTTGTCATTTATTTTTTATATACTTTGAGTTATTTTCTTAATGGTTGTCCTGGAGATTAATACCAACTTAATATCAATAGTTCACTAACACTTTGATCCTATATTAATCCATTCCTTCTCCTTCCTTTGTGCTATTATTATTGTAAGAATTACATTGTTACATATTATATTCCTATCAACACAGATTTATAAAGATTGTTTTATACAGTTATTTTAAAAATCACATGGGAGAAGAAAAGAGTTACAACTAAAAGGTACATTTATACTGTCTTTTAGAGTTATCTACGTAGTTCCATTTACTGGTGCTCTTTATTTCTTCACATGGATTTGAGGTATTATGTATTATCCTTTCATTGACACATGAAAGGCTTCCTTTAGTACTTCATGTAGGTCTGCT
>NW_021889536.1:0-654 GCF_006229205.1 Suricata suricatta
CAGGTTTTGTATGATGCATGAATGAGGCGACTGCAGAGCTAGAAGGAAACGCACAGTGCCCCACTCACACCACGTTCTTGGCATTGGACGCTGAGGGCCAGCTTGCCTGGGGCCCTACCACGTGGCTCGGTCTCTTCTGTAGCCTCCCCTCCCCAGAGAACCCTCTCTCTGTGCATCTCCCCACAGGGGGCCCTGCTTGGGGCCTTCCTGCCGGAGGGTTTCTTCTCCTAAATCTTTTCAGCCTCAGAAAGCTTCCTTCCCTCTCTCAAATGTCTGCTCCAAAGTCAACTTAGAAATAAGGACCGCTCCAGGGTGCCTGGGGGGCTCAGTTGCCCAACTCTTGATTTTGGCTCAGGTTGTGAGCTTGGCATTTGTGGGATCGAGCCCCACGTCAGGCTCCGTGTTGACAGCACGGGGTCTGGTTGGAATTTCCTCTCTCCCTCTCTCTGGCCCTCCTTCTCTCATACTCCATCTCTCAAAAATAAATAAAGTAAACTTTAAAAAGATAAAGAAAAAAGGATGGCTCTGACCTCCCCACAGAGAACAGCCACCCTTCCCCAGCAACTTAAACCTGCTTTTCTTTCCTTTTTCCCAGAGCCTTTTCCATCATCTGAAGGACAATATATATATGTTCATTTCAAGGCTGTATTTTCT
>NW_021889537.1:0-654 GCF_006229205.1 Suricata suricatta
GCTGGCAAGGGTGTGGGGAGACGGGCACCCTCCTACAGTGTTGGTGGGAACGTAAACTGCTGCAGCCGCTCTGGAAAACAGTGTGGAGGTTCCTCAAAAAACTATCCATAGAACTCCCTTATGACCCAGCAATAGCGCTGCTAGGGATAAAACAGCATTGTTATCAGAGGCTATTTCTTTTGTATTACAAAGGTATCAAATTAGTTAATGAAAATGACTTACCAATGTTTATGGAAAAAATAACTCTTCAATTAGTTGTCAACATGTTGGTACCTTTTAAATGTTAGCATTAGTGATGGCGAGGTGCAGATACAACATATGTAATAGAGGTTGAATCAATGGAGCTTGATGACACCTTGGATTTGGTAGGGGAAGAAGCAAAAGTCAACAAGGATGATCTGAATATTTGTGATTATCAAATGAAAGGACGGTGGCATCTTTAATGTGCTAGGCTGGTCAAGAGAAAGATCTTATATTAAAACAAAGAATTATTGGCTGAAGATGAAAGACTATGATGTTTTTTTGGAGTGTCCCTAAGTATGACATTGATGCTGGAGAAGCTTGAGATATTCACTAAGGATTCCAATCTCTGAAATGTAGATAAATGGAGATTGGGAAAAACTTCCACAAAAAAAGGTGAAAAGAATGTCACAC
>NW_021889538.1:0-654 GCF_006229205.1 Suricata suricatta
GTTGCAAACTTCATTTTTACCCACCCAGTAGGCTCCATCTCTTCTCCATGCTGTCAGAACCTAATTCTAGTGTTCACACCCTTAAGCCCATGTGCTCAGGGAAACAGAACTCTCCCCAGCCCTGGCATGACCGATTGGATCACCTGGTCTTAGTCTCCTAGCCTGGAATTGTAGGAGATGTGAATATGCAATGTAATTCTAACCAATGCAACTTGATGAGGATTTTGAAAGAGATTTTTTCCCCCCCTTACCAAAAAATAGTGTATGTTCAATAATTTGCATTTTTATTTCTACCATTAATTCTCATGCAGAAGGCCTAGGAACTACACATTGAAAAATAGAAACAAAACAAAACAAAACAAAACAAAACTTCCTTATCAGGTTAATGACCTAGGGCTGCTCTTACCTAGATGTCTATCTGTTAGGAATCAAGCCAGAGTACTCAGTGCCATTTGATTGGGTAATTGTCTAGAAATTTCACAAAATCGTCCTCACTTTCTTTCACTTTTCTAGTCTAAAAGTTCTCACTTTTCAGTAAAACTGCTAATTACAAGAGTGCTCCATGCCTCTGAGATGACCGTCTCTGGCCTTTGAGACCAGGAAGCTATACATGTACTTACAGTCACTGCTTAATGGAATACCATGTCGCACCCC
>NW_021889539.1:0-654 GCF_006229205.1 Suricata suricatta
AAAAAAAAAAAAACAGAAATGATTAGTTCAAAAAAAGCATATATTTGTTCTGGTACACAAAAACAGAATTAGTGTGGAAAAAAAATTAGGTCTCCCCTTGTAAATTTTCAACAGTTCTTCACTACCGAGAAGTTTATTTTTTTTTAACATTTAGAAAATAACAGCTCACAAATGACCTTCTTCTGTTTGTAGTATTTAATCCCCTTTATTTCATTTATTTGTACATTAAGAAACTACTGATTGATAACATATGTCCCAGACACTACCTTAGAAATTATCTCCATAGAGACTGTAAAAAAGAAAAGCAAGCCCCTTCATCCAGTGAAATTATTATACATGGAAATGATTTATAATAAGGAAAAACTACACATATGGGGTCAACACTCCTCATCCCCATGCCAACCACTCACTCACAGCTAATAGAAGAAATTCAGAAAACGCTCCTGTTGCCCTCTACCCTGTTATATGCAGATGAAACTGATACTAAGGCATACCACGACCTGCATTTGATTCTAATGATTCTCGTAGTAGGTAGTGAGTCAAAAGCTAATGTTAGCTACCTCTATTCTTACTCTAAGTACACTCTCAACTGTCATGTAATGTTAAAAGAAAGAAAAGTGTATTAACTAATAAATACAAGCAAAAATCCTGAGA
>NW_021889540.1:0-654 GCF_006229205.1 Suricata suricatta
GAGTGGAAATCCTATCTATCATTTATACAGTCCCATGTGCTGTCCTAAATGATTTATATTTATTGTTTCATCCTCAAAACTACCCTATCAGACAGGTACAGTTTTGTCTTCACTTTACAGTTAAGGAAACTGAAGTTCAATAATTTGCAGAGTCATGTGGCAACTAGTAGAAACCAGATTCAAATTCAAGGTCATGCCTTAGACAACATACTATATACTGTTTCCACAACATCATAATGGCCATGGTGGTGAAACATATTCATTCAAAATATATTGCTTTAGCACCTACTGTGCGCTAGGTGCTGTTCTAGAAATTTGGTTAACTAGATCTCTATCTTTATGGAAATCACATTCTTGCAGATGATAAACAATAAAATTAAGAAATAAGCAATTTAAATAGTATATGAGATGGTGACAAGAGAAACACGAGAACATAGTAAGGGGTGTAGAGAGCATGATGGGAGGAGTGAGCTGGAGACATGGGGCTGGGCAAGTTGAGACATTATCAAAGACTTCCAGAAGAGCCAAGCGGATAAATGGAGCAAGACCATTCCAGGCAGAGGCAAAAGCCACAACTAAGGCCTCAATGTGGAAGCTACGCCAGGAAGAACCAGGTCAGCATGGCTAGAATGGAGTGATCCAGGGCTCCAGAGC
>NW_021889541.1:0-654 GCF_006229205.1 Suricata suricatta
ACATCTGAACCCCGTGTGACAAAGCATCACGAGTCACCTCTACGTGGTAGGGAAGTGGGGTGGCTCTAGGTCTTAACTGTCCAAATCGCTGAACTTTTTTCAAAAGTGTACCGCGCAGGCGCAGCGCACTCCAGCGCCGGCCTGCGGGGACGGGCGTGTGTACAGCGGCCGAGTGGGAGCCAGCCGCGCGCCCCGTCGGCCCCCGTCGGAGGAACGGGCATGGGTGTGGACAGCGGGGCGTCATTCGGCCCTCAAGACGGAAATCCTGGCCTGCGAGGACGAACCTGAAGAGTCGCTGGGGGACGTGAGCCAGGCAGGGGCGGGCACCGAGCTGGTCCCGCACCGGAGGCCCTGCAGACCCCGCCCCCTCCAGGGGGCACACACACAGGGAGGTGGCCCCGCTCGCCTGGATCTGTACCGCGCTGCGCTCAGCAAACGGTATGACTTGGGGGTTCCCATCACCCCTCAGAGGGGAGGAAGAGGCGTATTTAGCGAAAAGCTGGCGCCTGGCGCTCACTGCGTCCATCCATCCACGTGTTTGCAGTTCAGGTGTTGGGCAGACAGGTAGAGGTTTGGTCACGGCCACCGGGCACCCTCTGAATTTCTGGGAACGCTGTGGCACGGAGGGTACCTCGATGGGGCGCCTGCCCCCCC
>NW_021889542.1:0-654 GCF_006229205.1 Suricata suricatta
AAAAAAAAAACAAAAACACATGTTTTATTCTGCTCCTTTCTGAAAATCAATGACATGAGAGTAAAGGGAATAAAAAATTTTTAAAGAAAAAATTTTAAGTCATCAATAAGCCAGCAAGGAGAAGGGGGCTCTGAGGGACAGAACAAGCAAACAGATTTTTTTAATGGGTGGGGGTGGTGGTGCTGACAAGCAGGTGGATGAGGGCTGACTAACGCATCAGAGCCAAGAAAGCCAAAGCCTTGCAAACCTAAGGGAAAACAAGACGCAAGGTGATCTGTGTCCCCAGAATCCCAGAAAACATCAGGAATTGGAGGTACTAGGGAGCCTTGCACACAAGGGGCCAGATGGGGCTGAACACAAGACGAGTAGGATTAAAATTAAAAAGAGAGTTTAGATCTCGAGCTTTCTTCCCTAACCCCAGGGAGCAGGATAACTAACCAGCCCGGTAGAAGAAAAGAGGCTCAGCCTCCAGCCGGCTTTGGGCGAATAGGCTCTGGATCTGGGGCTTAGGGGCACAATGGAGGGCCAAACTCAGCCATCAGATTCAAAACAAGGGGATTAGTAAAACTCAACACATTCAGTGAGGGGACTCTCCCCAGCCAGGCTGAAATCTGGGTGACCAACTGTCCCCATTTGCCTGGGATGGAGAGATAT
>NW_021889543.1:0-654 GCF_006229205.1 Suricata suricatta
CTCCAAGGGGCGGGGCGAGAATCGGCCTCAGTGAGAACCGCCGGTTTAGATATGTGATATAGGGAAGGCAGTTGGTGCCACACAGGGCCCTCCTTGCAGATCTCCTCGATAAGAGGAGATCTACTATCTGCAGCCTTCAATCTGCGATGCAGAGAAGATGGTCTCTCACTCAGTGCTGCAGAACAGAAAGCAGGAGCCGATAAGAGGAGGGATAGCATCACGGTTCTGCATGAGCAGCTCCAGCCACAAGGCCCGTGCCCAAACCAGTAGGAAGTCAAAAGCCTAGAGCCTGCCAACACAAAGTCTTGCCAGTTGAGAGCCTGGCTAGAGGAGAGAAAACAGGGCGGAAGGATGGGGACAGGCACAAGAGGAGCCTGAGGCTGACAGCCTCCTGGCTTCTGAGGGTAGGGTGAATCCCTGCCTCGAGCCAACTTGTTCTAGCAATTCGCCTGAAAACATAATCAGAGATTATGTTCATGAAGATTCATGGACAAAGATTTTAATCTCGGCACTGTTAATAATGGAAAACTTGGAATCCCAGCCATGGAACAAAGCTGAAATGGTAAATTCATATGACTGGATATTTTGAATTCATTAAAAATTTGTTTTCAAAAACATTCGGTCATAAGGGAAAATGCAAAACTTCAATGTAAC
>NW_021889544.1:0-654 GCF_006229205.1 Suricata suricatta
AAAAAAAAAAAAAAAAAAAAAAAAAAAAAAAAAAAAGAGAGAGGGTCCAGGAGGTCCCTTGGTGGTGACTGATGGAGAGGGATTACAGGAGGAAGAAAAGAAGAAAAGGAGTATTTTGATGATAGCACAGAAGAAAGGTTTAATAGCCAGTCTGAGGACAGCAACAGTGGTGATGACTTCTTCATGGGGAAAGTCAGACGGACACGAAAGAAGGAAAGTAGTTGCTCTTCTTCAGTTAAGGAACACCCCTCCTTCCGAGAAAGCATTACCTGAAGAAGATCTACTTGAACCCTCTCAGAGTATAAGAAATGACGAAAACACGCCAAGTACAGAACCAAGGAAGTTTGAGCCCATGTTTTTCCATTCTTTATCTGGATCTCAAAGCTCTAGAAGGTAAGAGTATTTTTTTCTATCCTAAATTATTAGTTCTTAATTTTTTTTCATATGAAATATCAGCCCATCCCAACGATGACAGAAAACTCTCTCCCGTACGTCCGTGTAGGTTATACAGCACATCCTGTGTTTAGACGTGGCCCTTCTGAATGTTCTATTTGGATAATAAATACAAGTACACAAGTGCTAGGGGCCTCTGGGCAGCTCAGTTGGTTCAGCATCCAACTGTGTTTCAGCTCAGGTCAGGATCTCATGGTTCCT
>NW_021889545.1:0-654 GCF_006229205.1 Suricata suricatta
GGTTTGGGGAACTTCTTTTATACTTTGACTAATTAGGGTAATTATGAAAATGGTGTGTTAAAAAATTGACATGGGTCCCCTGGGTGGCTCAGTTGCTTAGGCATCTGACTTCAGCTCAGGTCGTGATCTCACAGTTCCAGGAGTTCCAACCCCCTGTTGGGCTCCATGCTGACAGCACAGTCTTCTTAGGCTCCCCCCCCCCACTCTTCCCCCACTCATTCCATCCCTCTCTCTCTCAACATAAATAAATTTAAAAAAAAATAGACACTTAGGGGGGCACCCTGCGTGGGCCTCAAACTCATGATGCTAAGATCAGGAGTTGCAGGCCCTCAGACTCTGAGCCAGCCAGGCGCCTCAAAAATAAAGAAATCTACACATTTAGATTTTGCTGCTAAGGGCAGTTCGGACTTTCTCAGCACAGGTGTTCCAAATGGGACCCTTGTAGACAAGGTGGCAGTGGCAGTCCTCATGGGGGTGTGGGACCAGCCACAAATTCAGGTCTGGGCCTTCTGCCTCTCTTTGGGATCGATCTCTCTCTCTCTCTCTCTTTTCTCTCTCTCCTCTCTCTCTCCTCTCTCTCTCCTCTCTCTCTCCTCTCTCTCTCTCTCTCTCTCTCCTCTCTCTCTCTCTTCTCTCTCTCTTCTCTCTCTCTCC
>NW_021889546.1:0-3439 GCF_006229205.1 Suricata suricatta
TGGGGAACTTTCAAAAAACAGAAATTCTTGGGCTCTGCTCCCAGGGATGCGAAGTTGGTAACGCTGGAGTGGAGCCCAGAGGTCTATAAATCTTTTGAATTCCTCAGGAAATGTGCACTCTCCCAGGCCACTCGGGATGATGAACACCGGGACTTGTTGGCACATCTGTTTAAATTTAAATGCTTACCAGTCCATTTTATTTCTAGGAATCTGCACTTGAAATAAAAGCACTAGTCATAGTCAGAAGGATGTGTGCTTATAAAGATGTCGACTGAAGCACTGTTAGAAATAATGTTTAAAAAGAGAAACAGCCCAGATGTCTATTATTAGGGGAAGATTTGAATAAAGCACGGTCTACTCATCCTTGAGGTGCTAAGGTTCTAGCATTCAATATTTCGCCTAGAGTTCTGAAAGACATCTTTGCTATAAAATGAAGTTGTTGCTTAAAATACAAACACAGGGGCGCCTGGGTGGCTCAGTCGGTTGAGCCTCCGACTTCGGCTCAGGTCAGATCTCACGTTCGTGGGTTCGCGCCCCACGTCAGGCTCTGTGCTGACAGCTAGCTCAGAGCCTGGAGCCTGCTTCTGGTTCTGTGTCTCCTTCTCTCTCTGACCCTCCCCTGCTCATGCTCTGTCTCTCTGTATTAAAAATAAATAAAACATTAAAAAATATTTTAAAATACAAACACAATGTCACCTCATCTTTTAAAAATAAGAGTCACAGGGGAAGGGCACCAAGGTGGCTCAGTCAGATAAGTGTCTGACTCTGGATTTTGGCCCAGGTCACGATCCCAGGGTCATGGGATCAAGCTGCACATCGGGCTCTGTGCTGGCCGTGGAGCCCCCTTGGGATGCTCTCTCTCTCTCTCTCTCTCTTTGTGCAAGTCCACACATGGGCTCACTCTCTCTCCCAAAGAAAAAAAGAAAACAATATTTAGTGGAAAAATATAGGCAGTGATGACTCAGTCAAAAAGTGAAATAGAAGATTAAGCCCTGAAATGTGAGGAAATTTTAGGACTACTTGACTAATGTGTGTCAGTTACAAGTTCCCTTATGTGTAGTTACAAAAGCAACGTCTGATTTAAAGAAATCGACTGGGTGGCTCAGTCGGTTAAGCCTCCGACTTTGGCTCAGGTCATGACCTTGGGGTTCAGGAGTTCGAACCCCGTGTCCAGCCCTGTGCTGACAGCTGAGAGCCTGGAGCCTGCTTCAGATTCTGTGTCTCCCTCTCTCGCTTCCCCTCCCCTGCTCACTCTCTTTCTCTCTCAAAAACTGAACACAAAATTTTTTTAAATAAAAAATAAATTAAAAATTAAATGCTTTAATTATTTTTTAAAGTTTGTTTATTTACTTTGAGAGAGGGAGAGGGTGAGCTGGGGAGGGGGCAGAGAGAGAGAGGGAGAGAGAGAATCCCAAGCTGGCTCCACACTGCCAGCCTAGAGCCCGATGCAGGGCTGCATCCCACAAACCACAAGATCATGACCTGAGCCAAACTCCAGAGTCAGACACTTAACCGACTGAGTCAACCAGGAACCCTTAAAAATAACTCCTTTTATCCAAATCAAAGAGCTCTTTCAAAAAGTGTCCAATAAACTTTCCAAGTAGTGAGAAAACATTTTATAGAACTTAATATCATTTTTTATTTAAAAATGGAGGCTCTTAAATCCATAGCTTCTTAGATCTGAGGAGACAGGATCTTGTACCCATTGTGGCGTAGACACGGAGGCTCTCAGGGAGAAGTGACTTGCTCAGGGCCACCCCGTGGTAACAGCTGCGACCACAGAGCTGGGCTGATGGGCAGCTTCCTCCCAGCTGAGCCCAAACGCCACACTGACCCACGTGTGGTCTGAGGAAGGGAAGGACAGACGGCATCTGCCGCACGGGGGCCGGGGTCTCCTGGGCCGTCTCACCTCCCATCTCTGGGCCCTGCACCAGCCAGGCCTAGGCGTCATATAAATGCCTCAGACTCCCACACCGAGCAGCCTGAATTCAAAGCATGGCTCTGCCGCTTACTCCCCACTGTGCACATCTTTGATGTGTTATCATCTTTGATGACACTACTTGTATCAAATGGATGTTGTGAGCTTTAAGTGAGTTAACATAGAAAAAAGCACTTAGCGTGGTGCTTGACACAAAGGAAGCGAAGCGCCCAATAAATATCAGCCATGGAGGGGGCGCCTGGGTGGCTCAGTTGGTTGAGTGTCTGACTTCAGCTCAGGTTGTAATCTCATGGCTCATGAGTTCGAGCCCTGCATTGGGCTCTCTGCTGTCAGGGTGAAATTCGCTTTGGAGCCTTTGTCCCACTCTCCCTTCCCCTCGCCCATGCGTGCTCTCTCTCAAAATAAACATTTAGGAGCACCTGGTGGCTCAGTTAGTTAAACGACTGACTTCAGCTCAGGTCATGATCTCACAGTTCATGAGTTGAACCTCGAGTCGGGCTCCGTGCTGACAGCTCAGAGCCTGGACCCTGTTTTAGATTCTATGTCTCCCTCTCGCTCACTTCCCCTCCCATGCTCATGTCCTGTCTTTGTCTCTCAGGAATAAAAACAATTAAAAAAAGAAACATTAAAAAATATATCAACCATGATGTTTATCCTGATATCCCAAGCATCTAGTACATAGAAAATTCAGTATAAATACTTGCTGAATGAATGAGCGGTAACAAAAGAGAATAGGTGGATAGGCAGCTGGGTGGACAGGTGGATGGAGAGAAGGACTGGAAAATAAATGGACAAATGGATGGGTGGACGGATGGATGGGTGGATGGATGGAGGAGCACCACGGAGGCAGAGGGGTCTCCTCCTGTATAGCCTGATGCCAGACCCCCTGTGGAAGGTCTGGGTCCCAGTATCTCTCACCGGCTGAACCAGCACGTGGTTCTTGCCATGGAGAAGTGCAGCCCGGGAGTTCTGGTGCAGGGACTCAACATAGTCACGGGCAGAACAGGATGGCCGGTCGTCCATGCGGCCACTTGAATGCCTCTTCTGGATCTGGCAGTGTGAGGGGAGGTGGAGGGGGAGGCCTGCGGTGACCCCTGATACCCCACTCCATTCTCCAATTCCACGCCAAGTCTGGAACGCACCCCAAGTCCCTCCCCGGCACACACACCCCCACCCCACTCACACAGAGGGCCGGACGCGTGGTGGGCGGGCAAGTCCTGCCGCAGGTGCGAGCTGTGGATGCCGGCCCCAGGACGAGCTCGTCGGCGGAGAGGTCCGTCCAGCAGTGATCCGCGGTCTTCATCTTGGTGCACTCCAGGGCGCAGGGCCCCACTGCGGTGCACACAGGGGCTGCGAATCCACTGCCCCGAAAGCCCACCCTCCCGTCTACCCCCGGATAGGCCACCCATTTCACTGCCCCTCCCCTCCAGCCAGTGAGTATGCCCCAGGGTCCTGCTAAGGAGAGCCAGCGCCAGACCCTGAGATCAAGAGCCAGGGAAC
>NW_021889547.1:0-1427 GCF_006229205.1 Suricata suricatta
TAAGGGATGAATCTTGACAGCATAAAAGATGGGTGACCTCATAAGTGCATCTTTCCCAATCAAGCACCAATGCTAAGAGGATACTAGCCTCTATCTACACTTTAATGGCCTCAATATGAGTTTTCTGAGATGGAAAAGTCAGCTAAGCCATACCTGGAAGCTTGACTCATAGAAAATGTGAGATAATATATGTGTATTGCTTTAAGCTGATAAATTTTGGGGTAATTTGTTACACAGTATCCGATAACTAATTATGTGTGTTTGTGTAATTGTAATTATAATTTGTGGTTATAAATATTTATATCTATAAAGATAGTTATATATGCAGTTATACATAGATATATAATAGTATAAATATGTTTAGATATTATATATTGACATGTAAAGCTACATAAATATGCATTTATGTTTATAGTAATAGTCAATAACTCAAAGTTCCTAAGTTTTTGACTTGAAAAATGCAGTTCTTAAAAAATTGAACAAAATATAATAAATATTTATTTTAAAATAATATATCCTCAACAATTATGTACACTTCTCAAAGATTTTTATTCAAGAAATTTTATTATTTTTTGAAAATAATGTGTAATAAATAGGTCAAACATATTAATTACCTATTTAATAACTCATACTGACACAGCATACAAATAAGAAACACTTTTATAATATTTTCTCAAAAACCCTTTATATTCATAAGAAGTACAAGTTACATATGTGCAAGTAATCTTAAGAAACTAAATGCAATTAGGGGCACCTGGTTCGTTCAATTGGTTAAGTATCTGACTCTTGATATCACCTTAGGTCATGATCTCATGGTTCATGACATCTAACCCTGGATTGGGCTCTAGGCTGAGAGCATGGGGTCTACTTGGGATTCTCTCTCTCCCTGTCTCTCTGGCCTCTCTCTCTCTCTTTCTCTCTCAAAATAAATAAACATGAAAAAATACCTCAAAATGCATTTATTGTGTTTTTGCTTTAAATAGGCTGGTATTAAAAATGAATACCAATGATTAAACTAGTGACCATTCTTTTAATCTTATGACTGAATTAAATTATATTTATAATGTATGTATGATTTAAATTTAAGAGATTTAGAATGAAAGCATATCAATTAAATCTGGTATCACTGATGCCACTGATGTATATTACAATTGACTCTTTTCCTAAAAATGTGTTATAACAATGTATATTTAAATATTTATATTTTATTTAACAAGTACTATGCTGCTAATGAAATGAAACTTGACAAATCTAAAAAAAAACAAACAAACGTGAAACTGCAGTCATTAGTAACTGGAGAAATGCAGTTAAAATCACAATGAGGTACCATTACATACCCATTAGAATGCCTAAAATTAAGACAACTGATCATACCGAGTGTTAGTGAAGATGAGGAGCAACAAACTCTTATACTCTGCTAGTTCAAA
>NW_021889548.1:0-654 GCF_006229205.1 Suricata suricatta
TTTCAAAGAAAGGTATGAAATTTTCAGACAAATGTACTAATAGCTTTAATTTGCTTTAATTAGAAACTAAATATATACCAGAAGGAATTGAAAAGAATCACTTGGAGCGTTATAAAACAAAATAATCCAAGCATATATCCTTTCTAAAAAGTTTGACAATCACTGCATTATCTACAGTATGTCTAAAAACACTATATAATTTCCATACATGTGTCTCTTTTTTTAATGTTTTCTTTTATTTTTTTGAGAGAGACAGAGCGCAAGCAGAGAAACACAGAGACACAGAATCCTAAGTGGGCTCCAGGCTCCAAGTTGTCAGCACAGAGCTGAACATGGGGCTCAAACCTACAAATCGGGAGATCATGACCTGAGCTGAAATCAGACACTTAACTGAGCCACCCAGGTGCACTCCATACATGTGTCTTAAAGTGGGCTGAAGCTACGACATATAACAAAACAGAACAGAACAGAACAAAACAATGAACTGAGAGAAAAACTCTTGTCTCAAGGATACATAATCAAAACAATTGGATTTATGTTTTTTGCTTTTCATCACGTTGAGTCATGTGCCACTTGTAAAACTACTGTCTCTCAAGTTCTGATTTGCCTCCTGTGCTCTGCTTCATGATGGTGGGGCTAGGACTCTACCCATAA
>NW_021889549.1:0-654 GCF_006229205.1 Suricata suricatta
AATTATTCATATTGTTTTTCTTATAGCAACCTTATTTATACTAGCAACCAATACTAAAAGATAATTTAATTGCAAAGATACAATATCCAAAAATGGATGTCTTCTAATTTTTTAAACTTGTTCTTTTTCTACCTTGTTTTATTCTTCTTGGTTGAAAGCATTCAAAGTCGAACTAATAACTTGTATCTTTCCTTTCCAAAATAATCATTCACTGTTAAATCTATTAAGGAATAAAACATCTTTCAGGTTGCTACTATCTTCTCATCCAGATGCAATTTGTCTTAACTCTAGTCTTTTGAGTTATGTAATTGTTTCACTTGTAACTTATACATTGCCAAAATAACTTCTTTAACTAGATGTGTCACTGGGAAAAGATCAAATTCCTAAAATGTCATTCAAATTCAATCATGTCATATCAGCTGAAAGACCAGTTGGTTTATTACCATAGCCAATGTTGCAGAATAGGATTTTATATAGGTACCCATGGTTTAGGAAGTATTTCTTGCAGTTTTGATCAACAGAGATATAGTGAGTATTAGACATTGCAAAGAAGTTGCATTACATTTTTCTTCTGTGAACCAAATCTATAATCCCTGATTTAAAAATATACATGTATATTAAACTGATTTTATTTCTGTAGAGAAAGAAAAACTT
>NW_021889550.1:0-654 GCF_006229205.1 Suricata suricatta
AAAAAAAAAATAACATCATGATCCAGAAGGTTTTACAGCAGGGATGCAAAAAACATTCAACAATAAGAAGGTCTTTAACATAATTTCCTTATTATATTCATTAAAAGATTTAAAAACAAAAAGCCATTTCAATCAAAAAGAATGAAATCTTGCCATTTGCAATTATATGGATGGAATTAGAAGGTATTATGCTAAGTGAAATTAGTCGGAGAAAGAAGAATATCATATGACTTCACTCATGTGAAGACTTTAAGATACAAAACAGATGAACATGAGGGAAGGGAAGCAAACATGATATAGAAATAGGGAGGGGACAAAACTCTTAAAAATGGAGAACAGAGGGTTACTGGAGGGGTTGTGGGAGGGAGGATGGGCTAAACGGGTAAGGGGCTTAAGGAATGTACTCCTAAAATCATTGTTGCAGTATATGCTAACTAACATGGATGTAAGTTAAAAAATTAATTAATTAAAAATTAAAGAAAAAGTAAAAGCCATTTAATCATCTCATTTGGTACAAGCGAACGTGAGAAAACTCTTACATGACTATGAATGGGCTTAAACTTTCCTAACCTGAAGGGCACTGTGTGGCCTTGACTTTTAGCTGCCAGCTTTATTCCTACCTTTGCTTTTGCCCTTCTGTCACAGGAGGCTTGG
>NW_021889551.1:0-654 GCF_006229205.1 Suricata suricatta
AACAACACATTTTCACTTGGTCTGAAGTGGGGTTTGAGTGTCTACAAGCCCACCTTCTCATTTCTTCATAACAACTGTCATTAAACCTCGGAGGTATGCCCCATGATATCCTTGAATGTCAAGTATAATTTGAAAATCTCCCTATTGGTAGGTACACAGATTAAAAAAACATTAATCAAAAAAGATATATATATACCCCATGTGTTTTGCAGCATTATTTACAACAGTCAAGATGATATAGGAGCAGTACCCCCGCCCCCCACATAAACACACAATGAAATGTTACTCAGTCGTAAAGAAGAGTGAGATCTGACATTTGTGACAACTTCGGTCAATCTAGATGTCTGACCAAGATTTTCAGACAAACAAAGACAAATATCATATAATTTCAGTTGTATGTAGAATCTAAAAAACAAAACAAATGAACAAATAAAAAACTAACAGATTCATAGATATGGAGAACAAATTTGTGATTGCCATAGGGGAGGGGGATGGGCAAAATAGATGAAGGAGCATAAAAGGTAGAAACTTCCACTTACAAAATAAATGTCACAAGGATGTAAAGTATAGCCTAGGGAACGTCATCAATAATATTAGGGGCACCTGGGTGCCTCAATCGGTTAAGCGTCTGATTTTGGGTCAGGTCATGGTCTT
>NW_021889552.1:0-654 GCF_006229205.1 Suricata suricatta
GGTTGTTTGGCTTTATTCTCCCTTCAGAAGCTCAAGGCCAACTTCAGAAGTATTTTAGAAGTACACATGCAGTGGAATAGCACCCGCCCCAAGAAAAAACTCTAAAAATTCGAAATGAAAATCTATAATAACATTCACGTGCTCCAGAACATGGGCCCTTGCTGGCATATACGAGTTCTTTTTTTTTCAAATGTTTATTTTTGAAAGAGAGTGCGCGAGTAGGGAAGGGCAGAGAGAGAGGAAGACATAGAACCCCAAGCAGGGTCTGCACAGTCAGTACAGAGCCCAATGCAGGACTTGAACCCATGAACCCTGAGATCACAATCTGAACCAAAATCAGGAGTTGGACGCATAAGAGACTGAGCCCCACAGGCGCCCCTGTTAGAAGCCCTTAAATATCCTGCCACCAGCTCTCATCAGATCTATTTCTCCGGTTCACCCAGTGACAAGTCCCCTCTCAGCCTATGCCTGCCTTGCCATGCCTGATCTCTAAGATGTTCATACTAAAATACCGTGTCACACTTCAGGACCTCCCCCTCGGCTACCTCAGCTCACCTGTCTTCCTCCCCACGTTGTGGCTGGACAGCCTGCACGCACAGTTGAGAACGTAGCCCGCGAGTGTGGGAACAGCACTGCCTACCGTCTGACTTTGCG
>NW_021889553.1:0-654 GCF_006229205.1 Suricata suricatta
ACTTCTCTCTCAGGGAGGGCCGTGGGGTGCAGAGGCAGAGCCCAGGAAATGGGATGATGGCATCTGCACAGCCACCCTGGAGATTCTTGGTGGTCCTCCTGGGACCCCATTTCCCTCCCTCCCACCACCCAGCCTGTCCACAGCCCAATTCTAGTTTCTGTACTAATTCCAGGGTTCGAGTACTTTCCCATGGGGGTCCTGAGGGAGGGGCCAGCCTGAAGGGGTCCTTCCCAGACGGGACCCCCTTCCACGTACTCAGAAAAGCACAAGCAAGATGCGTGGTGAGGAGGCGGTGGGAGCCTGGGTGGCCAGTCATGGGGCAAACTGTGGAGGGGGAGCAGGGGGCCCCAGGATCCCGGAGTGTGGGGGACCACAGGCTTGAGCCAACGGTCAGAACTCTTGGGAGCAGTTCGAGTGGCCACAGTCCCTGATCCCTCTTCTGGCCAGGCGCCTAGGTCTGGGAGCAGCGGGGAATGCACATCTTTGGCTTCCTCGTCTCCACGAAACCCTGTCCAAGCGTCTGGTGCCCTTGTGTCCCCGGGAGCCCAGCCCACAGGGAAGGCATCAGCCCAGGCTTCTCCATCTCCACGTCCATCTGAACAGCCGGGGTCAGTCCAGGCTGCTCTGTGGTCCCGGATGCTGGTGGGGAGCTCC
>NW_021889554.1:0-654 GCF_006229205.1 Suricata suricatta
AGCATGGAACATATTTGTGACTTAGACAATCGTTGTCCTGACAAGTTGGAGATGGTCATATCCCATCCATCTCTTTCTACACTCCAAGTTTAATGTTTATGTTTTTATCTCGATGATTTTGAATGTCACAATGGACATTTTTATCTTTTTATTACTGGAAGAGGAAATTTTGGCTGCTCTTAGGATATATAACAGTCTATGGTTTCGCTTTGTACATTTCCCCTTACCCCTGGTTTCAGTTGCTGGCAGTCAACTGTCACTCAGAAGTAGATGATCCTACTTCCGAAGTATTGTCAGAAGGTCACTAGTTGCCTAACACTATATCACAGTGCCTATGTCATTAATCTCATTTTATCTCATCACATAGGTATTTTACCCTCTCACTTGACAAGATGAGGTTGAGTGCAGTACAATAAATGAGAGAAAAATCACATCCATATAACTTTTATTATAAACTTTTGTTATATTTATTCTATTGTTTTATTACTTACTGTTGTTAATCCCTCACTGAAGTTCATAAGTTAAACTTCAGCATACATATGGGTGTATAGGAAGAAAACAGTATATATGGAATTTGGTATTATCCACGGTTTCAAAGTATCCACTGGGGGTCTTGAAACATATCCCCCATGGATGGGGGATTACCGTGTGATA
>NW_021889555.1:0-654 GCF_006229205.1 Suricata suricatta
GTGAGATCGTGACCTGAGTCGAAGCCAGACGCTCAACCGACTGAGCCACCCGGGCGCCCCTGAAGCTCTGAATCTTGATAGAGATGGCTTACTCTGCCATATGCCTTTGTCTCTGTGAATCTACACTGAAGGTTTATGTTGCATGACATGTAATTTTCACCTTAGAAGAAAAAACTACAAAAAGAGCCATAAACAAATACTGAATTTGAGTTAATGATATGCATGCTGAAGTGTTTAGAGGGAAAGTAGACTAATGTATTCAACTTTCTTTTATTTTTTCCCGGCTTTTGGAGACACAACTGACATATGATACTGTGTGAGTTTAAGGTGTACAATGTGCTGCTTTCATCCACCATATATCATGAGATGATTACTGCCCTCGGGTTAGCTAACACCTCCATCACTCGCATAGTTCTTTCTTTCCTTTTTGTGGTGAGCACATTTATTTATTTTGTGTATTTTATGTATTGAAAGAGAGAGAAGCAGCATGAGACGGGCAGAGGGAAAGGGAGAGAGAGCGAGAATCCAAGTAGGTCTACACCGCCAGTACGGAGCCCAATGTGGGGCTCAAACTCACAAACCATGAGATCGTGACCTGAGCCAAAATCAAGAGTCGGACGCTCAACTGACTGAGCCCCCCAGGCACCCCTGTGG
>NW_021889556.1:0-654 GCF_006229205.1 Suricata suricatta
GGAGAGATGGCTTTGGGGTCAGACAGACCAGACCTGCACTCAAATGAGGTCTTCATTCATTCAGAGCTTTGTGAACTTGGACAAGTTTTGTAAAGTCTTTGAGGCTGTCTTTTAGGGACTATGACACACAAAGTCATACCTACTTCCTAAAGTCTCTGAGGACCAAGACTGTAAAACAAGCATCGTGTGGGACACATAGCATGTACTCAGTGAGTGTAATTTCTTTTCTCTCTCTCTCTCTCACAGGTACATCTGTGACTTGCTTTCTCCATCCCAACGTCATGGCTAGTCACTGCAGCGCAGGCAAGACACGGAAGGCTTTCGTGTTTAAATGAATCTCATGGTTGTGATTATCATGAAGTGATTATATCAGTCAACGTGCTGAGCAGACTTACTATGCAATCCTTGTTTTACAATGCACTGTGGCTACTTGAAGATGTGTCTGTTTTCCCTATGCCCCTGGGCCAAGAAGGGATACTTCTTCCTCAACTTTCGAACCTTTATGCATGTATTAACTTCATTCTCAGCGTACAGTAGATATTCAGTAAATATTTACAGAACAGAGCCAAGATTTTTAATGGTTCCTAAAAATTCAAAAATTCTTTCAAAGTGTTACGATCTTCGGCTGTAAAATACAAACAAACAAACAAAAAC
>NW_021889557.1:0-654 GCF_006229205.1 Suricata suricatta
AATCTTCAGCTGGGAGCCAAGGAATAACATGGTATGATGTCTCCCTCTCTTTAAAATCTAGAAAAACACCCATGGGTTAAAAATGTTAAATATGCCAAATACATGGGTTAACATTAGCATGATAATAACATCATTTGTTTGCTCAAATAATTTTCTATTTATAGAATGTTTGCCTTTTGAACTATTTTTGTATAATTTCATTGCATTCTCATTCACTCAGACTTACAAAATAATTAACATGTATAGAAAATCTTACACTGATTGAAGAATGCTTTTCAATTTAAAGTTATAGGAGCTTCCATTTAAAGCTTCCATAAGGTATAGCTATTTGTCTTTTTCACAGGTGAGAAGCCAAAGTTAATTAAATTTAAGACAATTTGTCAAGGTTGCACACGTAGGAAATGATAAACTTTGTATTTAAATATGTCTGTTTGATTCCAGAGCCTCTGCTCCTTCTTTTTATTTTTTTTAGAAAAACTCATTTTCATTATTTAGAGTCCAAAATCCAAGTAGTTTTTTGAACCAGTAAAAAGTACTAAAAAGCTTCTATAAAATAGTAACCACTGTTCCTCTACTTACCAACATGGCTTCTCCCATAGGCCCAGGTGCAATAAAAAGTCTGAGTCCATTTATCACCTTTGACTGCTGACAGTT
>NW_021889558.1:0-1427 GCF_006229205.1 Suricata suricatta
CACACGCCGAGAATCTAGAATCCATGGTCAGAGGACTTGAGTTTAAGTTGAAGCACCACACCCACGCCCCCCCTCAGTGGCCCCTCTCGGACAAATACTTTACTTCTCTGAGCCTCAGTGTCTTGATCCACAAAATGGGACGGTAGGAACCTATACCCCGAAGGGTGGTTGAGCAGATGAAATAAAACATGGGGGACCCTCTTCCAACTAGTTATGATCAGAGGAAGCCGACCGCATTATGAACAGTGTGGCCAAACCCCAAAGGCAAAAACGCAAGCCCTAATGTTTTAGCAGGTCATCTCCTCGCGGAGCGAGCAGCGCGCACGACAAGCCCTTGTGATCCCTCCTCGTGGTTTGACTTGCCGGTCACAAGTTCTGATTATGGAAGTGCTCTCTGACAAAACAGCCCGCTGGTGTGAGTCACTGGGGCGGTTGTGACAAAACAGCCCGCTGGTGTGAGTCACTGGGGCGGTCGAGCTCTGGGGGCCGGATGCTCCCCCGGGAAGAGTTTGGGGGTAGGTATACTCAAATGAGAGGAGAGCAGTGATTTCCATCCAGGGGGTTAATTTACAGTCCTGACACTGACAGGCTTCTGAAACAGCAGGTGTTCAAATAACTGGCCAGGGGTCTCCCACCTTGAGCTGCCTTCCAGACCCTTCCCTTTCCTGTTTAGAGTCTCTGGTTTCACACACACACAGCGATTGATTCTGGGCCCAGCCTAGGAACCTGGGCAAAGCCCCTTAAATGGTAATTCATATAACTTTGGCCCTCTGGCAAAACACAAAACACGAGAAGATTCTTAGTGCAGGTGGCTTCGCTGTGGCTTTAGAACTGACCGGGCTTTTACCGATGGCCTTGGATGTGACAGGGCCCGAGGCTGTTTCTTTCAAGGCTGAATATTTCCTACTCCATAATATTTGGATTTCACATCTGGAGTCTTCTTGAGCTTATTTTTTGGGTTGTCCAAGTCTCTGCTAATCTGGAAAACTTTACTCTGGTTCCACGGCAAGGCAGTTGGGTCCACATACATGGAGGGATGTCCCCAAATCTTGCTGAATTAAAACAAAAAGGGTTCAATACAATGCATATAACTTGAGCCTATTTCTATAAAAACATGTGTGTGTGTGTGTGTGTGTGTGTAAAGAAAGATGCTTGCACAAGTGTCGATAGTGGTTAATCATCATAGGAAGAACCCTCGGGGTTTGAGTCCCAGCTGGGCCATGGACTGGGTGTGTGACCCAGGACAAGTTATTGTAAAACCTCTCTTCTTGATCTCTAAAGCTGAGATGGAGTTGTTCTAAGGATCGTGGAAGAGATAGGAGGCGCTTAATAAGTGCTACTGATGGGGCACTGGGGTGGCTCAGTCGATTGAGCAATTTCGGCTCAAGTCATAATCTCATGGTTCACGAGTTTGAGCCTCACGTCAG
>NW_021889559.1:0-654 GCF_006229205.1 Suricata suricatta
GGGAAGATTAGCGCTGCATAAGCCCGAAGGCGGTTGATCTTTTGTTCACTTTGGCTCTTCTCGTCTGGCCCAGTCTGACTGTCTCCGATTCCTGGACCAGGAAATGCACTCTCCTGGCCTCCAGATGTAAATCTTGGTTTTTTGGTCGCTCCCTGGACAGGGATATGCCCTTGCCTGAGGTGGCCAAAACTCGGCAGCTCCCAACAGGGAAGGAGGCCGTTTGGGGGAGTGGGGACTCTGGTTTCCCTGTCTTCCTCTGGCCACTCTGCCTTTCAGTGATCTTAGGCCTGTCCACCCCTGTGCCCGCTGGCCTGCCTGGGCTCTAGCTCAGGAGCAGGATGGCCTTTCCTGGCCCCCAGGGAGCCCCCAGGCAGGAGCTCTGGCCTGCTCCCCAAGTGGCAGGGGCACACGGCGGGGCAGGCTCTGTCTCCCCTGGGCCAGCTCCTCCTCGTGTCCCCCCCAACTCAGGCTGGCCTCTGCCTTTGAGACCCTTCCCTAGCCCATTCCTCTGGTGCCTCCCCTCTCTCTCATGCTGGCTTCCCCATTACTGTCTTCCCGGTCCTCCCTTCCCAGAGGCCCCCTCCACATGCTCCCTACCTCTTCTTCCTCCTGTTTGTCCCTGTCAGAGACCAACCATGTGGGATCTTCCTGCCT
>NW_021889560.1:0-654 GCF_006229205.1 Suricata suricatta
TATGTGTGAAGATGTACAATGTGATCTCATGACAGTGCTCTTCCATTAGTATTTGTGAGCTCGGACTCCACGAAAACACACTGGATAATAACTTGGGAGAGACTTACCTGTGTAAATGACCACGTTGGGTAAATCCACATCTAGGAATGAATATTTTTGATGTTAAACCTGGGTGATTCAGTCAGTTAAGCATCCCAACTCTTGACCTCAGCTCATATCAAGATCTCACAGTTCATGGCTTCAACTCCACGTCAAACTGCACTGATGGTGCAGAACCTGCTTGGGATTCTGTTTCTCCCTTTCTCTCTGCCCCTCCTCTGTTTGTGTGCCTGCGTGCTCTCTCTCTCTAAAAATAATTAAACTTAAATTATTTTTTCTAAAATAATCCTTTACTGTGTCTGGATTCCAGTGAGTTTTCATTTAAAAGTTTCATGGCTACCATAAAACCAGCAGATACTAAGTAAATTTGTGGGAGTGTATCTCTTTTTTGTTATTTAAATTTTACTATCCAGATAGTGTTCTTGCTGGGGGGGGGTGTGGAAATCAGCAATTTTTGATATATACCTGATTTTCCTAGAGGAAAGGCAAGTATTTGCCTGTTGACCTTTGGTCCTTTATCACTGCTTATTTTTTTCTTGTAGAGAAAAAATGAGA
>NW_021889561.1:0-654 GCF_006229205.1 Suricata suricatta
TGTGCCTCTGCTCTCTTTCTGAGACTTCTATTCTGCACATGTTGGAGTGCTTGGTGGTGTGCCACAGCTCCCAGAGGTTCTGCTAGCTTTTCTTCATTCCTTCCATCCACGTTCCTTGGACAGGATAATCCCAATCAAGCCATCTTTGAGTTTGCTGACTCTTTCTTCTGCTAGTTCAAATCTGATGTTGAAACACTTTCGTGAATTTTTGTGTCAGTCACTATACTTTTGTAATTCCAGAATTTCTGGTTGGTTCTTTTTTTTTTAATAATTTCTATCTCTTCATAGATATTATCTCTTTAGTGAAACATTGTTCTCTTACTTTCCTTTAATTCTTCAGGCATGGTTGCCTTTAGACCTGTGAGAATATTTATAATTACCTTTAATAATGTTTATAATAATAATAAAGTCTGGAGCACTTGAGTGGCTCAGTTGGTTGAGTGTCCTACTTCAACTCAGGTCATGATCTCAACGTTTGTGAGTTTAAGCCCCACATCAGGCTCGCTGCTGTCAGTGCAGAGCCCGCTTTTGATCCTATGTCCTCCTCTCCTGCTTGTGGTCTCCCCAAAATAAATAAATATTAAAAAATAGGGGCGCCTGGGTGGCTCAGTTGGTTAAGTGTCTGACTGTGGCTCAGGTCATGATCTTACGGCT
>NW_021889562.1:0-654 GCF_006229205.1 Suricata suricatta
CCCCACCCCAGTAGGGCGCCACACTACACAGCTAGGGCTTGAACCCAGGCCCCGGCCTTCTGGCCTGGCCGAGGAGACTGGGGGTGGCCTCAGCGCCCCGGGAGCTCCTCTCCCAGCGCTAGTGGACAGGCATCCCTAGGAGCGACCGACGCCACCCCTGGGGATACCGGCCCCCTGCGGAGCGGGTAGGGCCGAGCTTTGCGTGGAATGGGGTCGGGGAGCCAGGCCTGGGTCACCTTCCCGCCGCCGCGTGAGACTGAAGGCTCCTCCGGCCAGAGCTGCGAAGCCAACTCCCTCCGCCCTGCGCCGGGGCTGTTGTTTGCGCTCCACTGAGGCGGTGGCCTGCCTCCTGCCTCCTCCGGCCACCCCCTTTGCTCGAGACCCCCGCGGACCCTGCACTTACTCCATTCCCGACCACCGACTACAGACTGCTCCATGCCCCCCATCCCGGCCCTCCCTCCGGCAACCCTTCCGGTGGCTGAGCTCCGAGCTCCACCCGACACAGTCCCCCACCCCCACCTCCATCCCCCTTTGCTGGGCTTCCTGGGGACACCAACTCCAGGCTAAAGCTCAGTGTCCCGTCCTTGTCCTTGCTGCTCTACCTGCCCTGGCGTTTACACTTTTGCTCTTCCTGCCTACCCCTCCTGGCTTTTC
>NW_021889563.1:0-654 GCF_006229205.1 Suricata suricatta
GGGTGGCTCAGTTGGTTAAGCGTCCAACTTCGGCTCAGGTCATGATCTCATGGTTTGTGGGTTTGAGCCCCACGTCGAGCTCTGTGTGGACATCTAGCTCTGATCCTGGAGCCTGCTTCAGATTCTGTATTTCCCTCTGTCTCTGACCCTCTCCTGCTCGTGCTGTCTCTCTCTGTCTTTCAACACATAAATTAAAAAATTTTTTTAAAAAAAGGACACAAGTTATTGCTAGGCACAGGGAAGCTGGGAGGGGCCGGGTGGAGTCCCCAGGGCCCCCTTCTGCCAGGTTACATGTGCTCTCCTCCAGATGTAACAAATAAATCTCTGAGCAACGCCCGTTGGGCAATGCTTACACGAAAAAGCTATTTCGATTGTGAAGCATTTCTATTTTACACTCCAGTGAGTACCAAGGTTACATGAAGCCTTCTTGGGTGTGGCAGCAAGTGTGTGGCTGTGAGCCCCTCTGAGAAGCCTGCCTGAGGGAGCAGCCAGTTGCTGAAAGTCTTTTTTACCTCGGTTTGGCAGAGAGATGAGACTCAAACCAGGGTCTTGCGGTTCCAAGGCTTTCCATCGCTGTTCTTGTGTTATCTCGGTGGATTACAAGTTCAGACTCTGTAGTGAAAGCACCACTCATCCTCTCCTCCTCAACAGCTA
>NW_021889564.1:0-654 GCF_006229205.1 Suricata suricatta
TCTGTAACACTGCTATCCGGGGCTGGACAGGCTTGAAGGCAGTAACGCTGGCTTCTTCTAGATGTACCATGAGTACCATGGCCACTCTATGACATGCAATCCATCTCTGTTCAATGGGGGCAGTGAGGTTCCTTCTAAGCCGATAAATCTTTGTGTCTAGGATTCTAAGTTTTTAATTACACACTTAAAATATTTTTAATATAATTTATTGTCAAATTGGCTTCCAAACAACACCCAGTGCTCATCCCAACAAGTGCCCTCCTCAATGCCCATGACCCATTTTTCCCTCTTCCCCACCCCCATCAACTCTCAGTTTTTTCTCTGTATTAAGGGTCTCTTACAGTTTGCCTCCCTTCCTGTTTGTAACTTTTTTCCCCTTTCCTATTCCCCATGGTCTTCTGTAAGTTTCTCAAGATCCACATATGAGTGAGAACTTATGGTGTCTGTCTTTCTCTGTCTGACTTATTTCACTCAGCATAATACCCTCCAGTTCCATCCACGTTGCTGCAAATGGCAAGATTTCATTCTTTCTGATTGCCAAGTAGTATTACATTGTGTACATAATCCACATCTTCTTTATCCATTGGTCAGTTGATGGACATTTAGGCTTTTTCCATAATTTGGCTATTGTTGAAAGTGCCACTGTAAACATTG
>NW_021889565.1:0-654 GCF_006229205.1 Suricata suricatta
CTGTTCCCACAGCGCCCTTCACGCCCTGCACTTGACGTCCGGCCGGCGGCACTCACACCCGACGGCTGCCTCCTGCTTCCCCTGGGAGGCCTGTCACCGGCTCCTCTCTCCAAGGGGGTGGGGGGCACAGAGCCAAGGCCACCGCTGTGCCTCTAAGGTGGGCCACATGCAGCACATGGCCCCCGGTCCCCACAACCAGTGCCCTCGAGTGCAAGCCCCTGCCCCAAGCCCGCACCTGCCAGGGGCCCGGATCCCATGCTGACGGGCCTAACACCCTTTGTAGCTGTGAGGCGCCAGGCCTGCGCTTAGGACGCCTGGCAACGATCAGGGAGAGAGCTCAGCACCTCCTTCCCCCGGAGACAAGCAGGGGAGCGGGCGGAGGGGAGCGGGCTGTCTGCAGGGTTTTCCGGTTCTGGGGACACTGTGTCTCCGGGACTTTCGCTGGAGAACCCTCTACGGCACCTGCCGCGTGGTTCAGGCTGCCCTCTGGTGGGGAGTCCCGGAGCATCTCGGTTCTGGGCCCAAGGTCAAGCACAGGATTTGTGCCTGCTCTTTGCAGAGACCGGTTCGTCCACGGAAATGCGCAATTTACAGTAAGGAGAGGGGGGGCGTCAGTCCGCACGTCCCCTTAGTGCTGGGGTCCCCACATCACCC
>NW_021889566.1:0-654 GCF_006229205.1 Suricata suricatta
AAGGAGGTTGTTTCCTACTTTCTCCTCGAGGGTTTTGATGGTTTCCTGTCTCACATTCAAGTCCTTCAGCCATTTTGAGTTTATTTTTGTGTATGGTGTAAGAAAGTGGTCTAGTTTCATTCTTCTGCATGTTGGTGTCCAGTCCCCCCAGCACCACCTGCTAAAGAGGCAGTCTTTTTTCCTTTGGATACTCTTTCCTGCTTTGTCAAAAATTATTTGGCCGTACATTTGTGGGCCCAGTTCTGGGTTCTCTATTCTATTCCATTGGTCTATGTGTCTGTTTTTGTGCCATCTTTTTCTATTTTTTAATATTTATTTTTGAGAGAGAGCAAGTGAGGGAGGGGCAGAGAGAGAGGGAGACTGAGGATCCAAAGCAGGCCCCACACTGCCAGCTGCACAGAGTTCGATGTGGGGCTCGAACTCACAAACTGCAAGATCATGACCTGAGCCAAAGTGGGATGCTTAACTGACTGAGTCACCCAGGTGCCGTGTGTAGTTTTTTTTTTTTTTACTGTTTGTTTATTTATTTATTTATTTAGAGAGTACAGGAGGGTTAGAGAGAGAGAGAGAATCCCAAGCAGACTCTGTGCTACCAACTCAGAGCCTGACACAGGGCTCCATCTCATGAACTGTGAAATCATGACCTGAGCGGAG
>NW_021889567.1:0-654 GCF_006229205.1 Suricata suricatta
CCAGGGTCCTGTCTTGGCACAAACCAAGGGGCAGAGAAGCTGCTCAGGTGAGCTGGGCCCTGGTTCACAGTATTCATTCATTCACCCATTCATCCAGCCATCTTTCCACTCATTTCTTCATTCAGCAAAGGTGCATTATACCAAGCACGGTCTAGGCACTAGGAATACAGTAGCGAATAATATTAAAAAAAAAAAAAAAGCCTGCTGTCACTGAGCTCATATTCTTGCGGTGGGAGACAGACAAAAAATAAGTAGATGACATGGTGTGTTAGATGGTAATGAACACTATGGAGGAAAAGCAGAGAAAGAGGAGCTGCAGGGGCTTTGCCATTTTTTTGGGGGTTTTTTTTTGTTTTTTTTTTTCCCAATATTTTATTGTCAAGTTGTTTTCCATACAATACCCAGTGCTCTTCCCCTTAAGTGCCCTCCACCATCACCACCACCTCTTTCCCCCCTCCCCCTTCCCCTTCAACTCTCAGTTCATTTTCAGCATTCAATAGTCTCTCAAGTTTTGTATCCCTCTCTCTCCCCAACTCTCTCTCCCTCCTCCGCTCCCCCTGGTTCTCCATTAGGTCTCTCCTGTTTTCCTGCTAGACCTATGAGTGCAAACATATGGTTTCTGTCTTTCTCTGCCTGCCTTACTTCACTCAGCAT
>NW_021889568.1:0-653 GCF_006229205.1 Suricata suricatta
GGGTTCTCCAGAGTACTTCCTGTAGTGCTAGGAGCTCAGTGCATGTTTTTTCCAGGTCAGAGTCCTTTAGACACCTATAGCCATCCAAGATCGCCAGACCAGAGCCTCACAGCCCCATAAGGAATCCTGTAAAAGGCCCAGAGATCTAGCATGATAGATCCTTCTGGGAGGTCCCCCTCCTCATGAGGTACAGGCAGGTAGAGCTAACTCCACAGGCCAACACTAGGTCATGGTGCTTCTTGTGAAGACCACACCTTGGGTTTAAACTTCTTCCCAAAGGTACAATACATCCAGTAACTCAGGCTGTGTTAGTTCTGATATTCTTTTATAATTTAAGTGTCTTATGATAAGCCCCCTCCCTGTTAGGGGACTGGCAACGGGAGGACTCCATTTACCTGGTTCATTCAGGGCTGATGACCTAAGAAAGTACAGAGACAGGAGACCATATCTTTGGGAATTTCATTTTCTTAAGTGAGTCTAGCCTAGAAGGAGGACTTCCTATATTTTAAATGCTACTATGTTGTAGATAGAGGAAGTGTCCACATTTAGTGGGACATGGGGAATGGGAGGAAATGAAATATTTGAACTGCTGTCCTCCACTGATGTTAGGTGGATAAAGATAGCATGTTGCTACTGATAAACTGGTAAAGTAG
>NW_021889569.1:0-1427 GCF_006229205.1 Suricata suricatta
CCCGGGGCCAGGCGGTGCACTAGAGGTTTACAGCTGGTGCACAGGTCTTCAGGGAGGGCTTCCTGGAGGAGGTGAGGGATGGACTGAGTCTTGAGTGAGGAATGGAGGTTACAAGAACTCAGGGCGGTGCAGTACTCTGGAAGGTGTGACCAGACCAGGAACACTGTGTCCAATCACCAGCCCTGGAGGCAGCCAGCACTCCTGCAGCAGGTGGAGGAGGACCCGGGCAGGGAGGAGCCAGGGAGGAGGATGAGGGAGAGGAGGAGCCTCTTGCAGAGGGTCTAAGGGGTCACTGAAGGATGGGCTCCATGGGAACCTGGGGACGCTGATGCAGCAGATCCCCCAAAGCAGGGAAGGACTGAGTGTAGGACGAGGTGGCACTTGGGGACCCAGTCCTGATCCTTCGGGGACACCCTGTGAGCAAACTGCCTGAGGCCAAGGTGGGACAGGAGGTCAAAGCAGAAACAGCTGTGGTCCCGCCCCCCGGGTGTCCAAGCCACACAGGACCTGATCCTTGGTCAGAGCATCACTCTCAGGGTGGGGCCCTGAGCGCCCCCTAGAGGAAGGAGGCATGAAGGCAGGTCCATCAGGGCTCCCTGTCAATAGGGCTGAGGGTCCCTGGCCAAGGCCAGTGCAAGCTGGACTTGAAACCAGCGCACGGTCCCGTGTGCCTGCAGGGTCACAGTCCCAAGGCATCTGCAGAGAAGGGGTTCCTGGACGGGAATTAGTGGGAAGGGGAGACTCCGGACCTGGAAGTTCTGATGGCAGAGAGAATGGCCTGACCAGAACGCGGAGCGAGGAGAGCAGGGTACATCCGGGAATCCAGGCGAGCACGTGCGTGGGAAGTGTGTCCCTGAGACCAGAACCAGGCACAGGAGCCCTGAGCCCTGAGCTCTGCAGGCTGCGGCTGGCCCCGCCTCCCTCAGGTGTCACAGACACTGACTCACCCCTGCTCTCCTTCCTGAAAACCTCCCGGGACACACAGGGACTGAGGGATGAGGCAGGGGTGAGGTAACCAATCCAGGGTTCAGAGGAGCAGGAGTAAAACACTGAAAGGCAGAAGCAAGTTGGATGCACCTGCCAGCCTCCTGGACGGGGTGATAGGTGGCAGGTGGTGACATAAACATGGGGGACGGAACCCAGAATCCTCACCCAGGGGGACCTGAGCCCCAGAGTCCCCTCCCCTCAGGCAGGACGCACTCACCGTGGCCACAGACCTCCCCGAGGTCCCGGGTGGCAGTTTTCTGGCCCACCGGGTTGCTGACCACACAGGTGACGCTGGGGCTGGGCCGGCTCAGGGGCAGGTGCAGAGCCAGGGTCCAGGGGGTGGGGGCCGGGCCCGGGGCCCCCGTCTGCTCCAGCTCCCTGGGGAGGCCCTTGCTCTCCCAGGACACGTTCACGGCCCCCGTGGTTCCCGTGGGGTGGCA
>NW_021889570.1:0-653 GCF_006229205.1 Suricata suricatta
TTTATCCTAATTACTGCTCCACTAGTTGTACTTGCAAAGCTGTACCCTGTCAGCACCTAACCACTAGCGCACCTGCACATCTTGCTTCCTTCTCCTGGCTTCTATCAGTTCACCACAGGACACAGCTGTGTGAACTCTCATGGTGGTCACATGGGCACAGCCTGGAAGAGAGAGGGACTTAGACATAGGTGACTCCTGACCGGTGGGGCATGAGAGCTAATGGATGAATGTTCTTCCTTATCTTCCTTAAGCAGACTGTTCTGACACTCATTCTATATATCAGAAGGTCCCAACAGGACCATGCCCCCCCCAGTCGCTCACAGTGGAAGTGATTGTACATCTTTCTTTTTTAAAAAATCTTTTTAAATATTTATTTATTTTTGAAAGAGAGAGAGAGAGACAGAGTGTGAGCAGGGGAGGGGCAGAGAGAGAGAGGGCGACACAGAATTTGAAGCAGGCTCCAAGGTTCTGAGCTGTCAGCACAGAGCCCGATGCGGGGCTCGAACCCACAAACCGTGAGATCATGACCTGAGCTGAAGTAAGATGCTGAACCAACTGAGACAGCCAGGTGCCCTAATTGTACATCTTTCTAAAATCACAATTCCCTTCTCTGAAATTGTATTTAACTCTCTTCAGCCACTTACTTTCACTCC
>NW_021889571.1:0-653 GCF_006229205.1 Suricata suricatta
AGGAGGTTGAGCATCTGACTCTTGTTTCAGGTCAGGTCATGCTCTTATGGTTTGTGAGACTGGGCCCCCCTATGGGCTGTGTGATGAGCCTCACTGGGATTCTCTTTCTCTCTGTCTCTCTCTCCCTGTCCCTAGACTTGCATGTGCATGTCTTGAGAAATGCCTATGGAGGCTGTGGAGCAGATCATGACCCCAGCTGAGATCAAGAATTAGTGGTTTAACCGACTGAGCCCTTCAGGCACTAACACTATGTTGAGTACCAATCTGCACTCCCAGAGAATAAGCCCTGAACTGAACAGGTTCTGGAAAGCAGAGTGGGAAATCTGCCAGACATATTTTGCACATTCTAACATTCATACAGAAATATAAGGTACCCAGAAGAGAAACAAAATCTGGCAAAATAAGAACAAAGTGGAAGGATTCACAGTTCCCAACTTCAACTTACTACAAAGCTACAGCAATCAGGAGTGTGTGGCACTGACATAAAGACAGTCAGATCAGTGGGATAAAACTGAGAATCCAGAAATAAACCCTTAGATATCTGGTCAACTAATGTTCAACAAATGTGCCAGAACAATTCAATAGGGGAAAAATCGTTTTTTCAAAAACTGGTTCTGGCAAAACTGGATATCCACACATAAAACATTGAAGTT
>NW_021889572.1:0-653 GCF_006229205.1 Suricata suricatta
GCCCAATTCTGCCCCTGTCCTGCCCACTTGCCTGCTTGCTGATTATAAAAAGCCCTGAGTCCTGGGGCTCGGGCCGCACATTTACAGAGTTCTGTGTTGACTCTGTGCGGTCCCGGCTGGTAATAAGGATGCCCTTAATTCGGCTTCAGTGGTCTCCGTTGGTCTCTGTGTCTCTCGGCAGAACAACACAAGCACTTAGGTAGGATTCGATAGCAGCCACTAAATGCCCATCTGGCGCTAAGCCAAATCATAATCTATAAGATTATTTCAAGTTTCTTCCTGAAGAGTGAACTTAAACCGTTACTCCCCCGAATAAGTGAGAAGTGAATTCCCAAGCCATATTGTGAATCTCTTCTCTTCTAAACTTTTAAAATAAGCTTTGGGTGCTCACACACCCTTCCCCCAGAAGAAATCCCCTCAAAATCTTCCTAAGAAGAAGAAAAAAAGGAACTTCTTGCCTCCGTTCATCTGAGCATCCCTTTCCTCCTTTGGGTTTTCTTTCTTTTATATCCCTTTCTGCCCCAGTCTCCGCCGACCAGCTTTTCTCTCTGACAAATGTGAATAAAGGAAAACTGACCAAAAAGATGAAGAAGACTTTCATGTCTCCAGGTGGCAGGGAACAAGGAGGTCCTGAGTGGCGCCCCCTGGTGGCT
>NW_021889573.1:0-653 GCF_006229205.1 Suricata suricatta
ATAAATTAATGGGAAGCCTTCCTGCTTGTCCCTGTGCCCCACTTAGAATTATGATAGGAAAGGAGAAGATTCAGTAGGCACAATGGGAAAGATCAGGACCTGAGGTCTCTGGGTGGGGAAAAAGCATTTAGAACAACGCTGAGAGTGTCTGATCACAGCAAACCCCCTCAGGTGGAAGGTTCCCCTTAAATATTTGACAGACACCCTGTACTGCTCCTCAGGTTCCCCTCAAGAATTTGAGGTTTGGGGGGGAGGGGATAGGGGGGAAGACAGGTGGTGGTGATGGTGGAGGGCACTGGAGGGGAAGAGCACTGGGTGTTGTATGGAAAACAATTTGACAATAAAATATTATGGAAAAAAAAGAATTTGACTAAAGAGCTAATCAAAAATTAGTAGTAGAGCATAAAACCTAAGACCCACAGGGAACTGTCTGGCCTTAGACCACCCCTCATACATTGAAATGAAAGAATCAGGAGTGGAATCCTGACACCTACAGTTATTAGGCCGATAACGGAGGACTTGGGGAGGAACAAGGGGGAGGGTAAAATGGGTGGGAGAGACCTGAACCTCTTAAAACAAAGATCCTTGCCTACTCTCTCAAATTTTCACCTTCTAATGTCCCCTCTCTGTACACAGACCTTTCCTACAATCTC
>NW_021889574.1:0-653 GCF_006229205.1 Suricata suricatta
GCACCGTCTCAGACCCAACCCCCGCGGGGATCGTGTTGGCGTTGGGGGAGGAATGAGTGCGCAGCTGTTGCCTGAGGCGGCGCCAGGAGCTGCTGGAAATGAGCTGGGAGCTCCTGTAGCCTGTGTGCACGCACCCAGGTCTCCACCGCCGCCAATTCCCTGCAGGGATCACACAGAGGTGGGGGCTATTTTTTCCATCTTGGCACCCGGGATTCAGGTTTCGCGCAGCCAATGCTGGGGGCAAGATGCGTCGTGAAATGAGGTGCGTGATCCCACTCCTAAAACCAAGGTCGAAGTGAGCACCCCTATCACCGCCGTGGCAGTGGCTGCCAGCTCCTAGCCAAGATGGCACAGGGCTGGAAGCTGTTCCTTCCCTTGCGCCCCCTGGGTTCGGGATTTAGGCTACCCAGCAGTTATCTATGGGGTGAGCTTCTCTCTCCAAGCGTGGCTAAGTGTTCTTTACGTCTTCCCCAGAGACAGTACTATGAGTGTATTCAGTCTCTCTGTCTCTTCCCTTTGTCACTCGGGCTCCGTGCGCTTGCTCTGCGTTGGGCTGGGGCTCCCACCTCCCCTGCCCATCTCGGGCTGGCCCGTTTTCCAATCTCCCCAGTTCGCACTCACTCACTCAGGTATCCTTCAGGTTCTCTTCCTTC
>NW_021889575.1:0-653 GCF_006229205.1 Suricata suricatta
CCAGCAAGGACAGTGACAGTGGTGAGCACAGTGACTGGCCGGCCTCCAGCCCTGCTTGGCTCCGTCCTGCTGTGAAATACTTGTGTACCCCCGTCGGATGCCTGCATCTCAAACTCCCAGGGAGAGTTCGCCATGGCAATGGCCTCTGTCTCAAAAAACAAAAGAGACGCCAGCGGAGGGTGGGGGGAGGCGTGGGTCCCTGACAGCCAGAAAACAAGGTGCCTGTGAAATCCCGCATGAGGAGGCACCTGTGCCTCGTTCTTGGCCCAGGATGAGAGGAAGCAGAGGACGCGTTGGCACCTTCAGGACTGAGGCGGGGAGAGGGGCAGGCAGGGCCTGGTTCAGAGCCCGAGAGCAGCGCGTCAGCTGGGCACGGAGCTGCGGCCGCAGTGTCCCCAGCGCGAGCCGCCCGTGGCTCCGGGACACCGCGCACGCGCAGGCAGGTTCTGGAGGGAGGGCACCTCGTTCCTGATCCTGGCCCTGCCGTTGCCCGGTCGGTGCCCTTACGCTGGTCACTCAGTCTGGGGTGGGAGGGCGGGGACGCGATTCTCACATCTGCGTGACCGTCGCCCCCTTGCAGCTCCGAGGACCAGAGTAGTAGTTCCGGCCACGGGGCGGTCTGACGGCAGAACTCAGTGAGCAGCTGTGCGTGT
>NW_021889576.1:0-653 GCF_006229205.1 Suricata suricatta
GGGTGGTGAAAGCACCTGCCATGTCCCCTCCTCAGCTGAGACCAGTCCCTTCAGACGTGTCCACGTGCTTGGCAATGAGCCTCTGACCTTGTCTCTCGTCTTTTCCTTCTCCACAGTCTCTGAGGGGGAAACAGATCCACATAAACTGGACTGTACTGTTTATGTGCTGGACGTCCTGGTGATTGTGCTTGTCATCGTGTCAGTCATCTTGTCTATTGCAGTCCTCCTAATTCTGACGTGGCGATTTATGAGGGATTTCAGGTAGAGCTGGGAGCCTGGGAGAGGCAGGTGCATTTCCCTTCCCGTGTCCACATACCTCCTCCCCCCGGGACCCTGTTTCCCTTTCTCCTGTATTTTGCTGCTCAGGGAACGTCCCCGTAGATGTCTGGTGGGTGTGGGGATGACCGTGGGGGTCATGGTTGGGGGGGAGGAGACAGGTTTCCCAGGCTCAGATTCAACTCCATATCTGTGTGACTCGGAACCATTTTCAGTTTTCCAACTCCTGTATACAATGGGTGAACTTGAGAAAGCAGAGCAGGAGTCTGGAGACGGCAGGGACAAGCTGAGGCCTGGGTCCGCACGACCCTCTGCCTGGTGTGAGTTGGCCAAACCCACTCACCTGCAGTTTCTGGTCTCGTGTCTGTTTTCCCTTC
>NW_021889577.1:0-653 GCF_006229205.1 Suricata suricatta
TCAACTGATGAATGGATCAAGTAGATATGGTTTATCTATACAATGGAATACTACATGACAATGAGAAAGAATGAAATTTGGCCATTTGTAGCAATGTGGCTAGAACTTGAGGGTGTTACGCTAAGTGAAAGAAGTCAGGCAGAGAAGGATAGATACCATATGTTGTCACTCATATGTGGAACAGGAGAAACTTAACTGAGGAGCATGGGGAAGGGGAAGGGGGGAAAAGTAGTTAAGGAGAGGGAGGGAGGCAAACCGTAAGAAACCCTTAAGAACTGAGAACAAACTGAGGGTTGATGGGAGTAAGGGACGGGGGAAAAGGGGTGATGGGCATGGAGGAGGGCACTTATTGGGATGAGCACTGTGTGTTATATGGAAACCAACTTGGCAATAAACTATAAAAGAAAAAAAATAAAATAAAAATAATATTTAAGTATTAAGGTTTTTTTGATGTGTTCATATTTTAAATATCTACAATTATTATATTAAAATAATCATATAAATATAAATTTATATTCTTTATAAGTGGTTATAAAGAATTCTTTCTCTTGTTTAACTCAATTTAGTGCTATCCTTCAATTTTTAATTTTAATATTTTTCTTTTGTTATACTATTTATTAATTTTATCATGATTCTTATTTTTTGAATTATAT
>NW_021889578.1:0-653 GCF_006229205.1 Suricata suricatta
CCATAAATCTCTCTTGGAGCATCGGGGGTGGGTGTCTGTTGACCTAGAAGGCTGCCTAAAGTCCCTCTGCCTCAGCCCTGGGGCAGACGGGCTTGCCTCAGACAGCAGGTCTCAGGGCCGGGCCCCGCTCTGAGAGGTGAGGCCCACCGAGGAGGGCAGGGCCAGATGGGGTGCAGGCTGGCTCCGCCATCGTCTGGTCTCTGGCTCAGCTGTCCCAGCACCATACCCTGTGGTCTCCTCTGACCCGAGCCACTGACCATGGACACTGAGAGCCCCAGCCTCCACGACCTCTTCCGCATCCCCCCCCCGCCCCCCCGGAAAGCAATCTGCGAGGGCAGAGCGGGGAACCACTGTGACCGGGCCTGGCAGCCATCTTTCCAGAACAGGAAGGCATTGGAAGGCTGCCCAGCGCAGCATTGGCCTGACCTTTCTGCAGCTCTCCCTGGGGACACGGGTCCTCCTCCCGGCAGCAGACGGCCGCTCGCTGCCCTTGGCCGGGCCTCCATCCCAGGCCCAGGACGGGACTCCTGTCTTGAGAGGTCCGGGCGCTTGCCGGCCCTGCCGCCCCGGGTCTCGCAGACGTCAGATCCACCTGGGCATGGGCAGCGCCAGCCTGCGCCGGGCCATCTGTGCCCCCGGTGCCTGGAGTAAGC
>NW_021889579.1:0-653 GCF_006229205.1 Suricata suricatta
ATCAGGCAATGGACATTTGGGCTCTCTCCATAGTTTCACTATTGTTGTTAATGCTGCTATAAACAGCAGGGTGCATGTCTCCCATTGAATCTGAATTTTTGAATCCTTTGCATAAATACCTAGCAGTGTAATTGCTGGGTCATAGAGTAGTTCTGTTTTTAACTTTCTGAGGAACTTCCACACTGTTCTCCAGAGTGGCTGCACCAGGTTGCATTCCCACCAACAGTGCAAAAGAGTTCCTCTTTCTTTCTCCACATCCTTGCGAACACCTGTTCTTTCTTGTGTTGTTAATTTTAGCCATTCTGAGAGGTGTGAGGTAGTATCTCATCATGGTTTGGTTTGTATTTCCTTGATGATGAGTGACATCAAGCATCTTTTCATGAGTCTGTTAGCCATCTAAATGTCTTCTTTGGGAAAGTGTCTGTTCATGTCTTCTGCCCATTTCTTCCCTGGATGATTTGTTTTTGGGTGTTGAGTTTGATCAGTTCTTTACAAATTTTGGATACTAGCCCTTTATCAGAAATGTCATTTGCAAACATCTTCTCCCATTCCATACGCTGCCATTTAGTTTTGTTTCTTCCTTCACTGTGCAGAAGATTTTTATTTTGATGAAGTTCCAAAGGTTCATTTTTGCCTTTGTTTCCCTTGCCTCT